>NC_084793.1:72583557-72885005 GCF_963169125.1 Humulus lupulus
TCATAACCTTCATATCTCCCCTGGCCACATATTCTCGAATAATGTGATACTTCCTTTCTGTATGGTTACTCATCTTGTGACTTCGATGTTCTTTCGAGTTGGATATCACTCCTGTATTGTCACAAAACAACACAAGCAGTTTATCCATTTCTAGAATAACACCAAGATCTGAATAGAAGTTCTTTAGCCAGACTATTTCCTTAGCTGCTTCTGACGCGGCTATGTACTCAGCCTCCATGGTGGAATCTGAGATTTCAGGCTGCTTTACACTTCTCCAAATCATAGCTCCCCCCCAAGAGTAAACACCATTCCATAAGTAGACTTCCTATCATCGACATCAGTCTGAAAATCTGAATCGGTGTAGCCTACAGGGTTCAGAATACCACCCTTGTAGACTAACATATAATCCCTAGTTCGTGTCAAATACTTCAGGATATGCTTAACTGTTATCCAATGTTTCGGTCCTGGGTTTAACTGATACATGCTCATTACTCCCACTGCATAGCAGATGTCTGGTCTAGTACACAGCATGGCATACATCAGACTTCCAACTACAGATGCGTAAGGAACTTTTCTCATTGCATCTTCCTCTTCGGAAGTCTGGGGAGATTGCTTCTTTGAAAGATGAATTCTATGGCAGAACGATAGATGCCCTTTCTTGGAATTTGTCATTGAGAAACGTTCAAGCACTTTATCTATGTAAGCTACTTGAGATAGAGCTAAGAGTCTGTTCTTTCTATCCCTGATGATCTGGATACTTAGAACATAACTCACTTCACCCAAATCCTTCATCTGGAATTGAGTGCTCAGCCAATTCTTCACATCTGATAATTTCTTAACATTGTTTCCAATGAGTAAGATATCATCTACAGAAAGAACTAGCAATACCACTATTTGATTTGCCTTCAGTTGGTAAACACAGGGCTCATCAATATTTTGTTCAAAGCCATAGGTTTTGATTATTTCATCAAACCTAAGATTCCAGGAACAAGAAGCTTGCTTAAGTCCATAGATGGACCTATTCAACTTACAAACTTTTCCTTCTTGTCCAGATACTTTAAATCCTTCTGGCTGATCCATATAAATGACTTCGTCAAGATTTCCATTAAGAAAAGCTGTCTTGACGTCCATTTTCCAGATCTCATAGTCGAGAGCGGCTGCTATGGATAGGAGGATGCGAATGGATTTGAGCATGGCTACCGGACTACAATTTTCCTCATAGTCCATGCCTTCTCTTTGGGTATAACCCTTTGCCACTAATCGAGCTTTATAAGTCTCGATATTTCCATCAACACCTCGTTTCTTCTTATAGATCCACTTACACCCAATGGCCCTAAAGTCGCTAGGTGCTTCCACAAGATCCCAAACAGAATTTGAGTACATGGACTCTATTTCCGGTTTCATGGCTTCAAGCCATAGTTCCTTTTCAGGGCTAGCCATTGCCTATTTGAAAGACAATGGATCATCATCACTAGTGTCTCCAACAACCATATTGGTTTCACCATACAAACCATAGCGAACTAGGTTCCTAGAAACCCTCCCATTACGACGAGGCTCCGTGACTGTTTGCTCAGGAATAGTGGTACTTTCTTCATTTAAATCGACTAGCGCCAGTTGGACATGAAGAGTGGGAATTTCATCAATAACTTGCGTTGATGATGATGGAACATTGGTTGGAGTCAATTTTTTAACCATCTCATCTAAAACTACTTTGCTGCGAGGTTTAAAGTTCTGGACATAGTCATTTTCTAGAAAAGTAACATTTGTAGAAGTAAATACTTTCTTTTCCGAATGACTATAGAAAATTCCACCCCGAGTACCATTAGGATAGCCAACAAACATGCAAACTTCACTTCGCAATTCTAGCTTTCCCTCCTTTTTCCTCAGGACGTGAGCGAGACACCCCTAGATTCTATAATGGCGTAAACTAGGTTCACGACCATTCCAGCATTCTAAAGGTGTTTTGGGGATTGATTTAGACGACAAGACATTGAGAATGTCATTACCGGTTTCAATTGCATGTCCCCATAACGAAGTTGGTAGAGTTTAGTAACTAAGCATGCATCTAACCATTTCTAATAAAGTTCTGTTCCGGCGTTCCGCTACACCATTTTGTTGCGGAGTACTGGGGCAGTAAGTTGTGATAAAATCCCAAGTTCAGTTAAATGATCTTGGAACTGCATATCCAAATATTCTCCACCCCTATCAGATCACAAGATCTTTAATGTTATACCTAATTGGTTCGGAGCCATTGCTAGGAATTCCTGAAACTTTGAAAATGTTTCTGATTTCCTATGCATTAGGTAAAGACATGAGTATCTAGAGTAATCATCAATGAAAGTGACAAAATACTCAAAACCACCCCTGGCTTGTACATTCAAAGGTCCACAAACATCTGAATGCACAAGACCAAGTGGTTCTTTGGCCCTATCACCCTTTGCAGAGAATGGACGTTTGGTCAGTTTGCCTTCTAGAAAAGATTCACAAACAGGTAATTCACCTAAGGTGAGTTCCCTCAAAGGTTCGTCCTTTGTAGGTCTTTGAATCCTATCATAGCCAATGTGACCTAGTCTCAAGTGCCATAAATACGTCATATTATCGTTATCGGTCTTTTGATGTTTATTTTTCCTAGGTTTAGCTACTTTGAATAAATCATTGTTAAGAGTGAGAGGTTCGTTAGGTTGTAGAATATAAAGCCCGATTTCCAAACATGCAATACATAATTGTGATCCATTGAAGGAAATAAATATATTAGAACTTGTGAAAGTCATAACAAATTGTTCTAATTGCAACATGGAAACTGAAATTAAATTTCTACTAAAATCCGGAATAAAAAAATACATCTTTTAAAATTAAGTATTTATTTTCCAACTTCAGACGAGCTATTCCTCTAGCTTGGACCTTAACGAACACTCTGTTCCCAACTCTATGCTTTAAGCCACCTTCGTCCACTTCCTCCCACGATTCAAGAAGCTGTAAAGAGTTACAAACATGGTTGGTAGATCCAGAATCAATAATCCAAACAGATTTATCATTCTCTAAAACACATGTTTCTATGATAAATGAACTATAATCATTACCTTTGTTTTTCGCTGCTAGAAACTTGGGGCAATCTCGTTTCCAATGTCCCTTCTCTTTATAGTGAAAACATTTATCTTTACCTTTCTTTTTTTTCATGTTCTTCCCCTTAGGCGTCTATGCACGTGTTTGTGCACTTGTCTTTTCAACCTTTGCAGGCTTGGGGTTGTTGTTTTGTCCACCTTTCCTCTTGTTTCTAGCTTTCAAAGATGAAGCTAGGTTAGCTTCAGCCTTAGCTAGATCAACAACAACATCAGTAGTCTTATTTTCTCCTCCTTTACTAGGTCCACCCATGATAGGTTCAATAATCTGAAGCTCGTTCATGAGCTGCGTCAAACCATAGTTGAGTTGAGCATGAACGTACAGACACGGTGCCATCTGAAAATTTACGGTGCCATCACGAACGTGCAGAGACGGTGCTATCCAAGCATTTACGGTACCATCACAAGCATTGACGTTTCCATCACTAACGTGCGAACACGGTGCTCGTTCTAGGGATTCCTCAATCATGAATAATTCAGAGTTGTCACCAATCAACTCTATGCTGATATTCTGCTTCCAATTAAGGAAGTTTTCTCCAGTGAGTTTCTCCATCGAAAGTTGAGAAAGGATGGGAGTAGACACGGACACTACTTAGCTTAAAACTACAAATTATCAATAAAATAGAAATCAATCACGTTTGCTAAATAAAACTTCTATTCACACAAATTTCAAGAAATAGCACAACATATACCAAAATATGTAAGATATGAGAAAAAAATACCAAAAACAATCGTATCTCTATTTCTTTAGGCTTTTAACTAATCTATGATATCCTTGTCCCGGTTGACGAGAGTCAAAAATACCACTAGTTAAATAGAGCTGTAAACTCATTTAATAATGGACACCACTATTAACAACCTACTATTCGATCAAAATAAGAAAACAAAATCTCTTATTTTATGAGCTAGACCCACGATTTCGATAATCATAGATTTAGTTCTAGTAGTCACCGCAGGGGTGAGTCCAGTAGAATTTGACCTATAGTTATCTATCTTTTGAGATCTAACCTTGTCAAAATAACTAATGAACACCTTCCGTAGGGGGACGAATAAAAGTGCCTCAAGGCCCCATTAAGCTATTGACTATGTTAAACCAACGATGGAGATCGAATAAAATTCTTAAAATAAGCTCATTATAAAATTAAAAATAGTATATTTATTATTTATTTTTAGAAAATTAATGACTATGGTTTTCCTAAAAAAATTGAAAGATTAAATTTTTAAAACCAAAGTCCTATAATTTCCTATTAATTCTAAAGTCCCACATTGAAACAAATTCAATTAATTTAGAATTAATTTGTTGTTAATCAATATTTAGGTTTAATTAATATAATGAACCTATACAATTAAGTCCAACTCAGGTAAATGGGCATTAACAATTGGGCTTGTATGGAGGAGGGCTGGGTCCAGTATGTTGTTCCCACTACAAAGGCCCTCTATCTTCCATTCAATGTCCAAAAGACAGGAGTTTAAACCTTTGTTTTATTAATTGTTATTAATTTATTGGGCCCACTATAGTCATGCAAAGCAAATGGGCATTCACAAGGGGAATCACCCACAAGAGAGGAATTTGAACTTTACATTTTCTAATGGGCCCAAATAAAACCTATCATTTTATGAATATTTTATTTGGCAAAAACCATATATCTAACAAACATATGAGCCACTATATGCATCTAAGCCCAATTGCAAAAATACCACATATAGTGCAAACATGCATGCTATAATTGGATGGGCCTAATCATGTTACTATATGAGCAATTCTATGAATTTATGCAAAAATACCACAATTTATTTCATTTGCAAAAATACCACAATTAATTATCTAGAATTTATCAAAAAATTCAAATTAATTAAATTTTTACAAAAAATAAGTCAATTTAAATGAAATTTATCAACAATTAACAATAGTTAATTTAAATTTCATTTATCAACAATCCACTTGGTTTAGGTTAATTTGAAAAAAAAATATTAATTTAATTTAAATAGGAGTTATCAACAATTAACCAAAGTTAATTTAAATCTCATTTATAAAAAAATATTTTATTAATTGGCTGGAAAAAAATGATATTTTTCGAAATTTAACAAATTTTAAATTTTAAAATCAATATCTTAACTATTTTCCAAAATATCTTGTGTTGTTATAACTATTATCTAATATTTTAACCATTAAAAAATAAAATAAAATATAAATAGTTATAACAATCCTAAAAAATCTCAAAATAGTGAAACAAATTCAAATAACAATAAAAAAATCTAACTAACAATATTCAAATTTCAAATAATTTAAATATTAAAAACTATAGAATAAAAAGATATTTATATTTTCAAATAAAGATTTAATAAAAAAATCAAGAATTTAAATGAAAATATCTTAAATATCTGATATCATAATTATAATATTTTAATATATTAAAAGATTTAAAATTAAGTTGTTAGTCTATTTTTAAATTTGAATTTGAATCTTTGTAGAAAATATCTAATTATTTAAATCCCAACTAACAAAAATATCTTATTTTTTAAAAAAATAATTTTAAATGATAAAACAAAAAAGATTTTTTGTTTTGATTATAAATAATTTATTTCCATAATTTTAATTTTCTTTAATTTCCAAAAAAAATTGGGCTGGGCACGCGCACGGGCGGGCGAGCATGGCAGCCAGGCAAGAAATTTTTTTGTACAATTTTTGGAACGAAAACAATTTTCTAATTAATTTTTAACATGTTTTACACAAAATAAATCATATATAAAATTAATATCATAGAAAACATAAAAAAATAACCTAAAAAATTGCTAAAATTGACATGAAATCAATATGCTTCATAAAAACGTAGTCACTAAATCTGCCATAATTTCTCTTTTCTTCTCTAAATTACATAACTCTGTGAAACTATCCAAAATTGACCTGGTCAACTTTGATAATTCTAATTGATAATTAAATCAATTAATTGAGACTATCTAGATGATTTTATCCAAGGTACAATGGGGACCATGGGCCTATGAAATCAAGCTCCAATAAGTTATCATAAATCTAAAAAATAAATTTACTAACTTATTAATTCCTCGTGACTCCACTATAGACTCGGAATTGCACTCTTGAATTCATTGAACGCTCTATAACAAATATAGATACGCTATTAATTATCCATTGTTACAACCACAATTGTCACTCAATCCTCTATAGATGGTCTACAATGAGATAGGACTAAAATACCATTTTACCCCTCATTGTATTTTATCCTTAAAACACTTAGTTCCTTGTAAATGATATTTCAGTAAACTAATTTAATTACTGAGATGAGATCTCTATCATTTAACACCTTGAACTAAACCAAAAGGAAACCATCATTTCACTTCTTCATCAGAAGCTATAGATGTTCATATCTATGATTAACACTCTCACTCAATTATACTACCAAGTTCCCAAGATGTAAGTATGGGCTAGTCCGTAGGGCAAGCTGGTAACGAACAAGTCAAATAACTCAAATAATACAATCAGTTAGAATACTAACCACTCAGAATTGAGATTGAATTGACCTATGGTCAACTATATGATATGACTAGAATAGATAATAACAGTATGTTTACTTATCTTATCAACTGTCAATATCGGTCTAGTCCGATGTAACAAATACATCCGATCTTATCTACTTTGATAATGTTCTGGAAAGAACATAACACTGTAATGTGTAAGTAGATCATATTGTAGATTGGCAAGTCAGTGTAAATCCCGTGCATTAACTAATCTTACGACTAACTTATTTTGAACATATAATCATGTTTATATTCCACTGTGATTACGTCACTATAAATAAGATTAGTTATATTCTCGGGATTTAATAGAAGTTTATATTAAACAAATAATCATGAAAATAAAACATGTGAGCAAAGTGATTGACCAAGTCAAAAAATGATTTCTATTCTTTTATTGATAATAAAATGAGATTACAAAGAATTTGGGTTTTAATTAGGGCATAAAACCCCAACTGAATGTACATAGTCAGTTGATCGGCTGCCACGGCCGAGAAGTGGTACAGGACGGGAAGAGCCTAAATGCCTGTTTTGCCCTTAGAGTGGCCAGTAGTTGTACTTTTATCCTAAAATTTTGTAAATTGTCTTTTAACGTTATTACTTTTGGGATCCCATGTAAAAGAATGTTTGATTATTTGAAATGAAGCTTTTGCGGCCAAAATCTTTTAACTCTAGTTCAACTGTAGTTTCAATAACACATTTATAACTAAATGACTTGATTAGCAAGTCTTGCACCTTTATAACACACACAGTGTAACGATCTTGGCTATCCAAGGCGTTACATAAAAATTGACCATAATGAATCTTTAAGAGTCATAAAGATTGGGAAGAATCTAAATGATAAAAAGAAGAAGGAGCTGATCAAGTTCTTACAAGAGAATCTAGACGTTTTCGCCTGGTCACATGAAGATATGGTGGGAATAAGCCCGAGTGTAATCATGCACACTCTAAATTTGGACAAGAACGTCCCTGCAGAATCCCAAAAATGGAGACTCTTTGGAATAGTCCGAGCTGAAGCTCTTGAGGAAGAAGTAGCTCGACTATTAAAGTACGGGTTTATTCGTGAAGCAAAATACCCGATTCGGGTTGCCAATCCTGTGTTGGTCCCAAAGCGAAACGGGAAATGGAGGACATGCATTCACTTCTCTGACTTGAACAATGCTTGTCCCAAAGATTGCTTTCCACTACCAAGGATTGATTAGTTGGTAGATGCCACGGCAAGTCACGAGCTCATGTCCTTCATGGATGCATATTCTGGATATAACTAGATCGTGATGAATCCTGCGGGCCAATAACATACTAGCTTCATGACCCCAAATAACGTATATTGTTATAAAGTCATGCCCTTTGGGCTGAAGAATTCCGGAGCTACATATCAATGCTTAGTCAACAAAATATTCGCTAATCAGATCGGGAGAAATATGGAAGTGTATGTCGATGATATGCTTGTCAAATCCAAGACTTTCGATAACCATGTATCGGATCTGAAAGAATGTTTTGAAATCTTAAGGAGGTATGACATGAAGCTTAATCCTTAGAAGTGCACGTTCGTAGTGGCGTCAAGAAAATTTCTTGGTTTCATAGTCAACACGAGGGGGGAAAAAAATTTGAATGGACTCAGGAATGCGAACAGGCATTACTCGACCTAAAAACGCACCTGGCCAAACCCCCAGTGTTATCTAAGCCTATGTCTGGAGAACCTCTGTTCCATTATTTGGCTGTGACAAAAAATGCAGTCAGTGCCGTGTTAGTTCGAGAAGAAGACCGTGCTCAAAAACTAGTATATTATATAATCAGGAGACTTCTTGAAGCTGAGTCACGATACCCACTGATAGAGAAGCTGGCATTCTGCCTGATATTGGCTTCCATATTTTCATTCCCATTCAATACGTCATGACCGACCAACCTTTAAGGCAGGTGTTGCAAAAACTTGAAACTTTGGGACGTCTGTTAAAATGGGCTATCGAACTTAGCTAGTTCGAGATACTATACGTGCCTCGGACCGCAATCAAAAGTCAGGTCCTTGCTAATTTGGTGGTTGAATGCAGTGGATTTCAGAAGGAGCTCTTGAAGGAAGCGGTGCAGGAATTATGGAAAATCTTCGTGGATGGATCATCGAACGAGAACGGATTAGGAGCAGGGATCATCTTAATCTTCCCGGAAGGGCATCAATTCCATACAGCTCTGAGACTCAGATTCGAAGCATCCAACAACGAAGCTAAATATGAGGCTTTACTAGCTGGGCTGAGAGGGCAATAGAGCTAAAGGAAAACGTCGTCCAATGCTATAGTGATTCTCAGCTCATGATTAATCAGCTATTGGGATAATATTAAGCTCAAGGTACCAAGATGGTGGCCTACCTAGCTAAGGTGAAGGGAGAGTTGTCTGAATTTGAGTACAGCATTGTTGAACAGATACCTCGCGAGCAGAACTCTATTGCTGACGCTTTGGCAAGGTTTTCCACCACCAAGGAAGTTGAGACATTGAATGTAGTGCCAGTGGAATTCTTGGAGAATCCGAGTGTAACAGAAATGGTAGAAGTCGAAATGATCGACACAAGACCGACCTGGGTGACTCCCATAATGGAATACCTCACAACAGGAAGGCTACCTGAGGATAGAAAGGATGCAAGAAAAATACTATATCAAGCTCTGAGGTATGTGATAGTGGATGGGACATTGTACCGACGTGGTCATTCATTGCCTCTCCTACAATGTGTTCTGCCCGAGGAAGCTAAAACCATTTTGTAAGAAGTGCATGAAGGCTTTTATGGAGATCATGCTGGGGGGGCAAAACCTAGCATTGAAAATACTAAGGCATGGCTATTTTTGGCCCACTATAACAAAAGATTCAATCTCATATGTCCAGAAGTGCGACAAATGTCAACGTTTCGCCATAATTTCCCAAGTTGCACCAGTTGATCTCATCCCCATGGCCATTCGCGGTATGGGGAATCAACCTAATAAGGTCCCTACCTATGGGAAAGGGAGAAGTTCATTACGCGGTGGTGGCGATCGACTATTTCATGAAGTGAGTAGAAGTCGAACCTCTGGTAACCATCACTTCAAAGATAGTCCTAGACTTTGTGGTGAAGAGTATTATATGTCAGTTTGGGCTTCCTAAAAAGATCGTGTCAGACAATGGGATATAGTTAAACAGTGACATCTTCACTGACTTCTGTGAAAAATACGGCATTAGAGTTTCTCCTCAGTATCATATTTGTAGGCCATTGGACAGGTCGAGGCTGTGAACAAAACCCTAAAGGCGACCCTGAAGAAGACGTTAGACGAGGCCAAAGGATTATGGCCCAAACAGCTCTCGCAAGTACTTTGGGCATACCAAACTTCTCACAGAACCTCCATGGGACATACTCCTTTTTCCTTAACTTTTGGAAGCGAGGTCCTCCTTCCAGTCGAAACCATGGTAGCCACTCACAAGCAAAGGACATTCAACCAAGAGTAGATTGAGGGACTACTTAACGCATCCCTTGATCTGATTGAAGAAAAACAAGAAGAGTCGCAATTACAACTTGCCCATTATCTACAAAAAACTCACTCGCTATTTTCATTCCAAAGTTAAGACGCATAGATTTGGCTTGGGCAACCTGGTTCTCCAAAGGTTATTTCTTGTAAATAAAGATCTGAAGGATGGTGTGTTAGGCCCGAATTGGGAGGGACCATATCAAGTCGTTGAGGTTTTGCGAGAAAGAACGTTCAAGATAGCTCGACTGAATGGGGAAGTAGTCCCACGGACCTGGAACGCCCTACATTTTAAAAAATATTATCAGTAGTACCACCTTCAATGTAAGGCTTATTAATAAAAAGCAATTTTTATTAAATAATAGGTGGATTAAGATAGTATGAGTTCATGTTCTAGTTTTGTAAAAGAAACCAAGAAAGTTTCTACATTCTGGTTACTTGGGGGGCATATAACCCGAGATAAAAAAAAATTAAGCTTGCTTGGTAAGTTTAAATCATTTAAAATCCCTGGATACAACCAGGTCCAAAACTTAGAGGCTTGGAAAAATTTATTATTCGATAACTAAATTTAAAATCATTTAAAACCCTAGAAGCAACGAGGTCCAAAACTTGGAAAGTTGGGGAAAATGTTTAATATCAAGGGCTTGTTAAAGCTCGTGTTATCAATAAACCTAGCACGAACTATGTTTAAAACATTTAAAACCCTAGACGCAACCAGGTCCGAAACTTGGAAAGTTGGGAAAATTGTTTAAGGGCTTGTTAAAGCTCGTGTTATCAATAAACCTAGCATGAACTAAGTTTCAATAAATTAAAAACCCTAGATATAACTAGGTTCAAGGCTTGATTCTTAACAGGTATCATACAAATCAACACACAAATCTTGGATATAATCAAGCTCAAAATATCTATCCCGATCTAAAAATCGATTCCTAAAATCTCGAATGTACAAATAAGGATTCATAAACATGAGTGGTAGTAAAGGAAAGATAAATGGATCGAAAAGTTAGATGTATATTGAAATTATCCCAAGGAGAAAAACCTCGAACTGAGCCCGAAGGCAATTGTTTAAAAAAATTATTAACACAAATACAAAAAAAAAAAGGGTATCATTGAGCTCCACCAGCTCGCTCTGAAGATGTGACCTCCTCGCCACCCCCCTCGGCTGCTATGGAAGCCTCCCCAGTCTTTGACGTTTCTAGCAAAATCTGAGCCTTGAATTTTGCAAGGTACGGATTCCACAGCTCGGGTTCCATGAAAGAGAAGTTCCCATCTGGGTTGAAGGCCCAGCACTAGTATAACATCTCCTCCATGGACGACAATGAGGCCGCCTTTTCTTCTTTGATTGCGGCCTTGGCCTCGAGAAGTTTTGCTTTGGCTTCATCAACCTCGGATTGAAGTTGTGCAGTTTGAGCCTGGAGGGCAGACAATGCAGTGTTTGTAGCCTGCTTGCTTTCCTGGGACGAGGCGAGAGCAGCTTTGGCACCATGCTCACTCTTTTGAGTAGCCGCCAAGGAATCTTTGGCGCCCTGCTTGCCTTCTTAAGCAGTTGACAGGGCAGTGTTGGCAGTGTTTAGTTCGGCCCAGAGCTCATCATTTCTAGCCATTGCATAGGCTATGCTGCGATACTGGGCCAGGGCAGACTGCAAAATAATAAAAACAAGTCAGAGATACCCATGGTCACAATAAAAATAAATTTGTCACCAAGTAAGGAAAAATAACTTACAGTGAGGCTCATTCCCATAGCAGATTCCATGACATTCATCGGGCTGCGCTCCTCGATGGTCCTCAAATCCCTCGAGCTAGCCTTATAGGCATGCCCCACCATATGGCTCACCGTCTCATAAATGATACCCCGAAAGGATTTGGGGATTTTCTCCAGATCATAGGGATCTACTGGTATCCGCACGGTGGAAGCTGGGATGGTGGGGACTAGAGGCTCAGATTGTATCACTTGGGCCTGAGGAGGCACGAAGCAAGGTGGAGGAGGAGGAAGTCGCTCGGTAGTGACTGTAGCTGTCGGAGCTAACTCCTCAGTCGAGCTCAGCTCATTATTTTTGGAAGGGGATTTTGATGTGTTTCCCGCAGCAGGAGGATTTTCTTTGTAAACCTGGGCCTCTTCACCATGGGGCCCGAGCCGGTCTTCCTCGTTTGGAAAGCAATGCGGAGGTCAGGAGCTCTGGGTTGTTCCATTTCTTCGCCTGATAAAAACAAAATGGATCAGTTCACAAATAAAGTTGTGAAAACATACACAAGGATAGATAAAACAATGATCCTACCCTCTGGGCTGGGGGAGGAATCTATTATCACTAGCACGGGTGTTTTGGCTAGGATAGGCACGACCTCTGGCCTTGGGATTATTGGAGGAGAGAGAGAGCCTACGGTTAGTATTTCTGGGATCCTAAGGGGTTCATGCTCAGGTCCTTCCTCAGGGCTAGATTCATCTACGTACTGTTCAAATCAAGGGGCAGATGCACCCTGGAGCAGAGAAGACCAAGTCCTACGGTTGGTTCCATACTCCTAAAAAATGGCAGATCTAAAGTTTAAAGTGTTGTCAAGAACAACTGTGCCCTTAGGGTAACTACTGTCATGGAGTACCACTAGGTGGTCTATGCATTGGAGCAAGGTTATATTATGATCTGGGTTATGGGGATGACGATGGACGAGCTGATTTGGGTTAAACCAAACTAACCTAAAATTGGAAAAACCCTATCTAATTCCCTAGAGGGGTATGGGTTACCTTGGCCAGAGGGTCTAGCTACTGCCCCTGACACAACTCATTCTAAGTCAGGTTCCAGGATAGCCTCGGGAGCCCGCTTTTTCCTCACAAGAGGCACCTCGTCCTCTTCTTCCTCTTCGCCCTCAGTGGCTGGCAAGGCCCCCTCTTGAGAGGAGGGAAGCTCGTGGATCACCGAACAGGTAGCCCGGGACCTCAAGGTCAACATTTGACCTTTGCCAATCAACTTGCACGCCAACATCTTAACGACATTCACGACCTAGCGGTAGTCCTTCTCACTGGGTGGAAGCTCAGAAAACTTCTCGTATTGACCCCCGAGGGTCACGAACTTCTCCGTCCTCACAAATATGGCTGCATGACAAACAAATTCAGTTAAGATGTGCACAAAAGAAATATCTTGAAAGAAAAAAAATGTCCCGAGCTGAAGTCACAAATGTAAGGAACTTATGGGGTCGATTGAAGTATCGGTGTTCACAATTTGGAACCCATTCGACGTAAAGAACAAGTCTTTGTAGTCGTTGGGATGGTTGGGAAGCTTGATGACGGGGCCAGAGTTGGGAAACCTTGTGAGATAATAGAACCCGTCACCTCGCCCTTTCTGCTCCGGGGTAGCTTTGAGGCAGAAAAAGTATAGTATATCTGCCGGGGTGGGGACCTCCCACTCATGCTTCAAAAATAAACATTTCAGCCCTGCCAAAATCCTATAAGAATTTGGGGGGAGCTGAAAAGGAGCCAACATCACATAGTTTAAAAAGTCTGCGAAGTATTGGTTCAGGGGAAGAAAGGCCCTAGCCTTCAGATGCTCATCACTCCAAGCAGCGAAGTCGTCTTGGAGAGGGGAGCAGCTCCGTTCCCCTTCAAACGCAGGTCAAGCAAGGAGAGTTCTGGTCCCGACCTCTATGTTGTGGCTCAGCATGATTTTATTCACCCTCGCCTGGGTTGTGATCTATGATACGATGCGTTAAGCCTAGAAGTAGGCATTAAGGTCTACCACTAGCTCCTTCTCCACCATCAGACCGAAGTGTGGGATGGGAGACTCTTGGGCGATCTGCTTCCCCGTGTTCTTTTGCTGAGCGGACGAGCTTGATGCATTCTTCTTCTTTGGGGAGGTTTTCTTTTGAGGAGCCATCAGAACGCCTAACGAGCAGAACGACCTAGTTAGTAGGTGACCTAAGAGGATTTAATGTCTATGACGCAGGGATACGAAGGGGGGGAATGGTTTACTTTTGTTATACGAGCTGAGGTTAGCCTCAGCCCCATCGCGTGATGCCACGCGATACCCTAAGTTACGTGCCTCAGTTTCCTAATAGACCCTTGATATTTAAAAATCTATGTGTGAGACTGCCAGACCACTACTTACGTTGGGAGGCAGTTTACTACAAAACCACCCAAGAAACATAACCTCTAAGCTATCTGGTTTGAAACCTAAAAACCCTTCATCTCCTTTATTTTGAATGGGTATTTTTTAAATTAATTCACCATTGAAATTACCCAGATTTACCTAGAAATTTCCCAGTTTAATCAATGCCTTATTTCTAGAGCTATTTTTGGACTCACCCGTTGAACCTAAGTCGAAGCCTATTCCCTAAAAACATTTAGAAACAGTCTAACAGTGACTATAGTGAATATTTCGGATGAACATGGTGAAGAACAAAAGTCTATAAAAAAAAGCTCTTAAAACCAAAGAATGAGATACTTACAGTGTGTTTTTCGACGGTGATATGTAGACTTTTCGAAGGGAAGTTCCTGGAAAACTTCTTAGTGGCTAGGTGTAGTGAACGATTTTTGGGGATTTTTGGGAAAGAAGAGAGGCTCGGAAGTGTAGAAGAAGAAATTTTTTAAAAGAAAGGTGGTGAAGTCTGAATCTTGGCCATCCCTTTTATACGTAAATTGTGTAGATTGATCTGGGCCATCCAATTGGGTTAGTTCAAAATCCAAGGGCAAAGGTTAAATAGACAAAGCAACGGCAAAAAGGTGACAAGACAACTATTGCAGTCCTCGAAACCTGAACAGACGCCAATAGCAGTACACCACGTGTCCAGTACTCGAGTAGTGGGTAGGCATGGTGTTATGCAACAGAAGTTTAAAAGTGACGATGTGAAACACGAGCAGGGACTTGGGGGGCAAATGTTGTACCCTGATTTCAGCACGAGTTCCTTTACTCAGCTTAAGTACAGTTGGCAAATAAATATACGGAGAAATAACCAAGGGAATGATTTCTGCTTATTATCCCTGTAGACAACTTCAGTTTCTTGTGGACATGTGTGGTATTAGGCGTCCTAGGTTTAACCCGAGCTACAGGCACGAAGGTTGTGAAGTGCGAGCTCATAATATTCAAACGACAGTTGAAGTACGAGCTTGTAGGAGATATTCAGCTCGTGGTAATTAAAATATATTGCACATCCACAGATCCCCAGAGACTCGGGTCCTCTTATACGTTGATTTATGACTAGGTTGTCATATTTAATGTCCCAGATATTAGGAGAACATTTATTGTATGATCAAATCATATCCCATTATAAATGGGAATTGTTTGTATTAAATGTAATAAATATGTATATGCGTGATTGACTCACGCGGTTACCGAAACCTGTCCATGGAATTCCTCTATAAATACTAGGAATATTGGATAGGAAAAAAATGACCATTATTTTGTAAAACTGAAATTCTGCCAAAATAGAGAGAGAAAGAGCAATAATATAGACTCGTGGACTAGGTGGATTTTAACCACTGAACCACGTAAAAGATTTGTGTTCTTGTGAATTCATTTTGATTTTTCATTACGGTTTATTACTAAGCACTAATCTACCTTATTATTTCTTAATACACTATTGGCGAAAAACCGCGTCAACAAATAAAATATTAGAAAAAAGATATCAGATATTTAAGATATTTTCTTTTAAATACATGTTATTTTTATTAAATCTTTATTTGAAAATATAAATATCTGTTTATTCTATAGTTTTCAATATTTAAATTATTTGAAATTTGTTTGTTAGATATTTTCACGGATATTTGAATTTGTTTAACTGTTTTGAGATATTTTAGGGTTGTTATAACTATTAATATATATTTTTTTAAATGGTTAAAATATTAGCTAATAGTTGTAACAACACAAGATATTTTTTAGAAAACAGTTAAGATATTGATTTTAAAATTTAATTGGTTAAATTTTGAAAAATATCCTTGTTGACCACGATTTTGGCCAACTGAGAGTAGACGCAAAAACGACAATAAACCTTAAATAGAAAGTAAATAACACAAGTAATTTTTATAGTGGTTCAACCCCAATTTGTTTGTAATAGCCTAATCCACTTAGAGTTGTGATATATGTAACCTATACTCAAGATCAAATGAACCTTAGTCAACTGATTTTCTCAAGTATAAGTAGAAAAACAGTGTTTCTCTCTCTGAACTCTCAAAAAATCCTCCCAGAATACCCCAAGTAATGGTCTCAAAGTCTCAAAACTAGAGAGCTTTCTTTTCAGTTCCTAAAATCTCCATCCCCCAAATGATGCCATGAGCCTCTTATTTATAGACTCATGGATCGTACATGAGAAATATCACCTTTGACGAGGTCCTTGGTTGTTCCAACCAACTTTAATTAATAAAATATAAATAAATTCAAATTACAACAATATAGCTATTACTTCGGGATATCTGAGAGATTCCTGCGGCAGTTACGAATGATTCAGGTTGAAGCTGTTACTGAGGCATTACTGAAGAGTTACTAGACGGTTAAGTCATGAGATTCTGATCCGCCGATCGACCGAATCCATTCCCCGAAGTGACTGATCAGCCAAGATACCTCACTGGTCGGCCAAAGCACACCGCTGGTCGGGCATGGCACATCCTGGTCGGCCATGGCACATCACTTGTCGGCCATGGCATATCACTGGTAGGCCATGGCGTATCACTGGTCGGGAAAATCACTCCTGACCATCAAAAATTTATTTCCTGGCCAGTAATATCACAATTCCCCAGGTCAACCCTCAATCTTTTTACTTCTTTAAATAACACATTTATTGACTATTAATGTGTCATTTACCGACCATGTATTGCCACTTGTCTATCCAATTGCCACGTTATTGAACAAACATTTTGGTGATAACATTTACCCCCCAAGTTTATTATATGATTTTCTCATATGATAAACTTTTCCTCTAACTCCTCGTAAGGATCCTCAGTAAATTTAATAATTATTGTGTCCTAAAATTCCAAAAATGACCTTTGAAATTTTTCCCGCCTTTTGCAAATAAAAGTATAATTAAATTTTTCAGCCATGAAAATGGCAGTTACTCTTTTCCAATCGTGGGAGAGAGAATACCAAGAGTCTTCAGGGTAAGTGGGAGTCTCCCATTCTCTCCTTTAAATAGACCCATGGATGCCCACTACTCATAAGCAATAATTTCATCTTCAACAACACTCTTCCTTTCTCTTGGCCGAAACCTCCACAAACTTCCAAGGTGTTTCAACTTTTCCAAGCAAATCCAAGCTTTCTCAAGAAATCAAAGGCTCTTCAATACATTTGGGTAAGCTTCTCATTATTCATCTTTATCTTTAAGCTTTGTAAACATAAAAAATCTACACAAAAAACTTTTTAGAATACACAATGCTGAAACCCCATTTGAAATATGTTCTTAGATTTTTTTTTGTGATAAATCTTTGTAGGATAGAGACTTTGTGGCTGATATAGTGTAGTTTAGGATTTGGGTTAGTCAATTTTTCCTTCAATTTCATGAAATTTTGAAAGAAAAATGATTTCCCACTACACATTTTAGCTTTGGGTTCATGGGTTTAAGAAGAGCATATGATATTTCCTTGAGACTTGTTGAACTCTTAGAATTCCACTTTTTTATCTTGTTTGCATAGGCCAAGATTAAGAAAATATGTTTATTCATCATGCTATGCTCTTTACCCTTTAGCCATCAAACACGTGCCCTTTGCCATAACTAGCCGATCGGACCCCTACTTGGCCCTCGGGTATTTTGTTTCCAGCTGCTCGGACACTCATCCTTGCTCCTCAAACACCACTCCAACACCACAGACATGCAGCTCCTCAAATTCCCAGCCCCTCGGTCATTCTTTTAGCCTCTCAGGGCACCATACAACCGCTTGGATGCACACCCAAATCACTCGGACACACCATCTCCTCGAACGTGCCAGCTCCTCAGACACGTAGCTCCTCGGACATGCATAACTCCTCGGACGCTCAACTCCTCGGGCATGCTCCCAGCCACTCGGGGCACTGCCCTTCCGCTCGAATGCACACCCGAATCACTCGAACACCCCAGCTTCGGCCTTATTCCTCCAAACACCTCCCGCCACTCGAAACAATTTGCTTGAATCTCTCAAAATTATTATTTCCCAAAAAAATGAATGTCTTTATTTGGGTAAAATTGATTTCTCTTCTCAAAGACATTGTTTTCACAAAGCATTGTATATTTTTTTTGTTTTTCATTCATTTTATGTTTGGTTTACTCACCTCCCCTTATCTTTTGTAGATGAATTGCTTCGACTACAGGGGAGGTGACAACCAAAAAAATTATGATTCCTCAGTTCACGCTTCAAGGTACACTCTTTCGAGCAGTGATTCTTCTCCCAAATCCCCCTGCAGACGAACTCCTGAAGACCATCTCCATCGTCTCAAGAAAATCCTTTTGCGGTCAACTTTATAGTTCCTTCACAAAGATCAATTCCTTAAGCAACAATCCCAGCATCAACCGATGAAGGTGAAGAAGTCTAATCGACTCCCTCAAGAAAAAGATCCCCAAGTTGCTCGTAGAGCAACACAAAAGATGGTAGAATGGGTACCCTGTATGGGAGAAAATTTATTAGGAGAAGCCGACACTAATGCTTCTTCAGAACCCCCTCGCCAAGCTTGAAAAACTGGAAAACCTAGGAGAAAGGTTACCCAAACATTCGCCACAGAAATCCAACAAACTACTACACGTAGGCTGAGGAAAGAAGAAGATGGTGTGCCTTCCTGGTTTGTAGCTAAGCCCTCTAAGCTACATTCTAGAATATTTGATAAGCATATCGAGACTTGGGGTCTCGAAGGAGTGAATGTGATATGTCCACACCCTAATCAAAGAGCCAATAATCATGGTGGAGCCTATTATGCCTGGTGTAAGTATCACATTTATCCAGGAGCCACAATCCCCTTGCATCCCTTTTTTAGATCAGTAGCAGATTACTTTAATGTGTCCCCTTTCCAGATTGCTCCAAATGGTGTACAAGCCTTGTCTGCTCTATACATTCTCTACCACTTTCAAGGTTGGAACCTGCCTATCCCTCATGAGATACACCATTTGTTTGATTTTAGGACTATCCCCAGTCACAAGAATGCAAGTTTTTTCCACCTCTTTCATATGCAAAAAGGGGTTAAGTACCTTCATGGTGTAGCCCATAAATAAAACCCTAGGAAAATACTATACAGAATACTTCCTTACCATAAACATTAAAGCCAACAACCTGGCTTTTACACATGCCGACCCTTTTGATCAACCTCTCCCAACCAAGGAAATGCATGCTCGAGCAGAAGAACTTGCCAACATGCCACTAGATGAAAAAGACGTTGAACAGTGTGTCTCCTTGGAGAATCTTCGAATGGTGGGATTGTTACCGAACAATCAAGATATTGTTATGGGTAGTATGACTAATGAAACTGACACAACTGACCAGTCTGACGCCGATATCGAAGTAGTGATCGACCAGTTTTCTCCTATTCTGTCTCCTCATCCACGATGACCAGGTGGTCCCATTATTAGAGAGCCTCCTTGTGAAAATGCTCACCGACCCGCCCTCCCCATCAAGCCTGGTAAAGGCAAAAGTATCGAGCTCTTTAGAGAAGACAGCTCATCATCGGAGGATGAGGACGAGATTTTTAACGAAATTCTAAACTCACGTTTTGCTGACAGTAACTGTAATTGGATTTTGTGATGAATCTGTTGAATTTTATTTTTTTACCTATGTTCATTTATATGTTTCTACTAAACAAACTTTTTCTTTACTCTTATGCAGATCCGACCATGTTCAAGCAATTCAACACCCCCTCTGCCCAAAAGAGGAAGACTGGTGAAGGTAGAAATTCAACTCCTCTGAGCAAGGTTATAAAGACCACGCCACATAGCCAGGGAAAATCATCCGACCAGTCAGTCATTCTCCCACACTTGGCTCCTCTGTCAATTCCCTTTTCTGCTAGTCTATAGTCTACCCAGTCAACTTGCTTAAGTGAGCCTCTTCGTGTCGTTGGTGAATATGACAAAGAGTTACTAGACCATACTCTTCACCATGCAACTACAACTCAGACCTTTGAGACTCTACCCCAACAAAGCGTCGAAGTTTTCCTTCACAAAGGCCTTGCTCAAATCATGTGTATAAGCATCTTACCAGAAACATTTACTTTCTTATTGATCACTTGTCTTTTAGTAATTCCCGGTTATTTATTCCAGGGACTTATCATTGTTAGTCATGCCCAACACTGAGCAGTCGACTATAAAGAGTTGATCAAGGTCTTGAATGATCAGGTTGTGGAAGCCCAAGATAAAATTGAAACTTTGACTAACTTTGAGAAAGATATTCAATCCAAGGTTGAAGAGATATGTTTCAACTGTTTCTATCAGATATGGAAGCTAATCAAGCCCCTCAACCTCAATTTTCTCTCAGAAGAGGCAAGGGCGGAAGAGCTTGCCAAATGTGAAGCCAAGCTCGCCGAGGAGGCAGCTAATCCAGCTGGTGTTGTGCCTGCTTCTCCTGCTCTATCATTCCGACCAGAGGAGGTTCAAGACACTGATGATGTTGTTAACCAACCAGAAACTATTTTACCTGACCAGTAAACATGCTTTAGCCGACCAGAGAACTTCCCATCAGACTAGTAGAAACTTTATATCTGGCCAGCAATCTACTTATTTTGCTTGTACTTTTGTTGAGACAATTGTTGCTCAGTAGCTTTTATATTTTTCTCATACGGTCAAGCTGCTTGACACTTTACTTTACTTTTCTTAAAACATCCTAAGTCTTTTGTGAATAGTAAAGTCTCTTTGATCTATGCCATGAATTTTTCACATGAGTACTTAGTTTTCTAACATAGAAATTACAGACATTTCATAAGTCCCTGCTAAGTATATTTTCTCACACTATTATTGCTCTAACATTTTATGAGCTCAATGTTTAATTTCACACAAATATTTGCTTTTAACTTGGTGGAATTTTGAAAGATGCCAAGTTACTTAAGCTTTGATGAACAAGTTAGGTCAATGGCCCTTTTCGACTTCGAAAACTTACAAGTCAGCCTAAAAACAAAGATATTAATTCGTGGCCTTATTTCTTATGTTGAATTAATTACCAGTATACCCCATGTGCCCCCCAAGTGATCGAGGGTTGTAAGATCCTTGGTCACTTGCTACTTGACCGAATCTGTTCGAGCAATTACCACTCGTGAAACACATTGAATATGAAGAAAATATTCAAGCAGTTGAACACTGCTTGAACACACCGAGTAGTTGAACACTGCCCGATTTTACCAATCAATTAAACACTGTTTGAAAAATTAATACATATGCATATTTGTAGCAAGAACCGACCATGCTGCGCATAGTCTCTTTTATTACTCATCAATTTGAAAATGAAAAAATGTGTCTAATAATGAGTCTCAAACAAACAAAAAATGTTTAAAAACAAAAGATTGGTTAGCAAATAACCAGATCATAAACATACTTAAATAACAAGTAAAACACTTGAATCTAAGCTACCACTGTGCAAGTGGTATTTATTGATAATATTTCCTAAGGTGCTCACCATTCTAGTAGTTTCTAATCAGTTCACCATTCACCCTAGAAAGTTTGTAAGTGTCAGGTGGCAAGACTTGCTCGATCTGATATGGTCCTTCCCAATTTGGTCCCAACACTCCAGCTCCTGAGTCTTTGATGAACACTCTTATGAGAACTAAATCTCCAACCTGGAACTTTCGATCTTTAACTCTGGAATTGAAATAGCGGGCCACCTTTTGTTGATGTGCAGCAACTCTCATGCTCGCCTTTTCTCACTTTTCCTCAATAAAATCCAAAGATTTAGCAAGTAATTGATTGTTCTCGTCCTGGTTTTAAGTGCTTCTTCGATGGGACAGGGGGTTGATCTCGACCGGTATCATAGCTTCATAACCATATGCCAAGGAAAAAGGAGTATGGTCAGTTGTTGTCCAAGCAGTGGTTCTGTATGACTAGAGAACTTCTAGTAATTCTTCCGCCCAACATCCTTTAGCTTTCTCGAGCTGCTTCTTTAGGGTGTCTTTCAATGTTTTGTTTACCGCTTCTACCTACCCATTCGCCTGTGGATGGGCCACCGAGGAGAAGCTCTTCGTGATACCATGCCTAGCACAAAAATCAGTAAATTTATCACTATCAAACTATGTACCATTATCAGACACTATCTTATCTAGCAAGCCATTGCGACATATGATATTTTTCACCGTAGAATCTAACACTTTCTTTGACGTGATTGTGGCTAATGGTTCAGCTTCAGTCCACTTAGTGAAATAATCCATAGCAACTACCACAAACTGCACTCCTCCTTTTCCTTTAGGTAGCTTCCCGATCATATCAATTCCCCATACTGCAAAGGGCCAGGGACTTTGCATTTGTTTTAAAATATTTGGAGGTGCTCTAGGTATCTTAGAAAATCTCTGATACTTATCGCATTTCTTCACATATTCCATGGAGTCCTCGTTCATTGTAGGCGAGAAAAATCCTTGTCGTAAAATCTTTTTTAGAGAGACTTTGCCCCCCAGCGTGATCTCCACAAAATCCCTCGTGTGCTTTGGCTAACAGGCTCTTCGACTGGTCGGGCGTCACACACCTGAGTAGCGGCATAGAGCACCCTTTTCTATATAACACCCCCTCCATCATGACATACCGAGTAGCCTGTCTCATCGTCCTCTTAGCATCATTGCGGTTATCTGGTAAGGTGCCTTGCTCGAGGTATGTAATGATGGGTGTCATCCAAGTGTCAATTACAGTAATTGGCATTGCTTCCTGCTCAGTAATACTTGGGTTTGCTAAGTATTTAACTGGTACTATGTTCAGAGTGTCAGCATCCTTCACACTTGCTAATTTTGCCAAGGCGTCTGCATTGGAGTTCTGCTCTCATGACACCAACCTGATTGTGTACTCTTCAAACTGTGCTAACAAGTCTTTAGCTTTATTTAAGTATGCCACCATATGCAAACCTCTCGCCTGATATTCCCCCAAAATTTAATAAACTTACCAGGCATGTACATCTCTCGCCAACTGTAATCCTGCTAAAAGGGCTTCATATCCTGCCTCATTATTGGAGGCAGTGAATCCGAACTTTAACACGCAATGAATTCGATGTTGCTCTGGTGTGCTTAATATAATAGCGTCCCCCGCATGATGTTCGTTTGAAGATCCATCCATATAAATTTGCCAAGTAGGAAAAACTTTTCTCTACCCAGCTACATTTTCTGTCTCGTTGGGAATATCAAGAATTCTAGTGCATTCAGCAATGAAGTCTGCTAGCACTTGTCCTTTGATGGATGATCGAGGTTGATACTTGATCTCAAATCGGCCCAATTCAACAGCCCATTTAAGTAAACGACCAGAGGTTTCTGGTTTTTGTAAGACTTGGTGTAAGGGCTAGTTGGTAAGAACCTTTATGGGTTGTTCCTAGAAGTATGGCCATAAATTACGAGACGCAAGCACTAAATAGTATGCTAACTTCTCGATCATAGGGTACCTTGACTCTGCTCCTACCAACCGCTTACTGACGTAATAGACCGGATGTTGCACCTTATCTTCCTCTCGTATTAGAGTAGCATTGACGACATATTCTATGACTGCCAAATAAATGAAAAGGTCCTCTCCATCTATAGGCTTCGATAAAACTAGAGGCTGAGCCAAATGTTTTTTTATGGCTTAGAATGCTTGCTCGCATTCTTCTGTCCAGTCAAATTTTTTGCTTCCTCTTAGTAAGCTAAAAAAGGGGACACACTTGTCTGTTGATTTGGAAATAAACCTACTTAGAGCAGTAATCCACCCGGTCAAACTCTGTACATCTTTGGTTATGATCAGAGAATTCATTTCCATGAGGGACTTCATCTACTCAAGGTTGTCTTCTATCCCTCGCGAGTTAACTATAAATCCAAGAAACTTTCCAGAACTTACTCCAAACGAGCATTTGAAGGGGTTCAACTTCATGCAGTACTTTCTAAGTATTGCAAAGCACTCCCCCAGATCTTGTACATGCTCCCCAGCTTCCTTTGACTTGACCAACATGTCATCGACGTACACTTCCATGTTTTTTCCGATTAAGTCGCGGAACATGCCATTCACTAAATGCTGGTAGGTGGCTTATGTGTTCTTCAAGCCGAAAGGCATAACCTTATAATTGTATAATCCTATGTCTGTCCGGAAGCTAGTATGCTCCTCGTCGGGAGGGTGCATACTTATTTGATTATACCCAGAGTAAGTGTCCATGAAGGACAAAATTTCATGACTAGAAGTTGTGTTAACCAACTGGTCTATCCTGGGCAAGGGAAAACAGTCCTTGGGACATGCTTTATTCAAATCGGTGAAGTCCACGCAGGTCCTCCACTTCCCATTGGACTTGGGCACTAACATTGGGTTAGAAACTCGGATGGGGTAATAAGCTTCCCTTATGAACCCGTTTTCCTTCGACTTCTTCTTTTAGAGCGTTCGCTCATTCCTTGTCAAGCAACCTTCTCTTCTGCTGCACTGCTGGGTAGTTTTCATCCATGTTGAGCACGTTGCTGATCACAGTTGGTGAGATACCCACCATATCATTGTGAGACCAAGCGAAGACATCTTGATTCCTTCTAAAAAATTCTACTAGTTGTGCTCTCACCTCCATCTATAAATTCTTCCCAACTTTGACCACTCTGGTCAGTTTGTTCTCATCTATTGGGACCACTTCTAAGTCCTCCATAGGTCCTACATCACTCTCCAAATCCCCAAAGGGAGGATCAATATCCATTCCCTCACTTTGGGAAACGCCCTATTTGGTGACTTCATCACCGGATAGGGCATGTTGCTCATTAACACCAGAAGTACTTTCCTTATTGATAACCATTAAAACTTTCTCTTGGTCGGCTAAATCCACAATGCTATATTGGTTGATGTCCATCCCGTCTACTACCTCTTCTCTCTCTCCACGCATAATCATATTATTCTCCTTGGCTCCCCTCCGTGCCTTAACCACTAAAACATTATAGCATTCCCTAGCTTCTCTTTGGTCTCCCCAGACATAGCCTAGGCCTGCACTGGTCAGGAATTTCATGGAAAGGTGCCATATAGACACTGCCACATGTAAAGCCATGAGTAGTGGTTGACCAATCACCACATTGTAAGCCGACGAACAATCTACTATCAAAAACTTCGTCATGACCGTCTCGTGCCTAGGAGCGTCTCTTTCTGTGACCGGTAACTTGATTGTTCCGGCCGATGACAATCCTTCTCCAATAAATCCATAAATAACTTCAGAGCATGGTTTCAAGTCATTGATGGACAATTTCATCTTTTCAAAATATGACTTGTAGATAATGTCTGCAAAAATTCCCGTGTAAATTAGGCATCTCTTCACTTTCATATTTGCAATTTGGACTGTAATGACGAGCGGGTCATTATGAGGATACCTCACATGTCTAGCATCATCCTCCGTAAAAGTAAGAGACTCACTTTCGTACCCTGGATTCTTTGGAGGCTGCTCCTCTACAGTCATGACCTCTGATGTTGATGTTGCATCCAATTCATGTCGGGCATATCTTTCCCTTGCCTTATTACTATCCCCATCCAAGTGTGGACCTCCATATATAGTGTCTAAAATGAAGTCCACATGCTCGGGTTGCAAGGGTGGAGACCTCTGTCGTTTGAACCCTGGATTGTTGTTGCTTCCTTCTCCTTGGGGTTTCTCTGCCTTGTACTTTTTTAACTTTCCCGACCGGAGGAGAAACTCTATCTCATCTTTGAGATGATTGCATTTGTTTGTATCGTGGCCATAATCTCCATGGAAACGACAAAACTTATTCATGTCTCTTTTACTCATCTCCTTCCTAATGGGTGGGGGTTTCTGGTAGGGCACCTCTTGATGACTTGCGAGATATATTTCCACCCGGCTGGCCGAGAGAGTGGTGTAATTAGTGAATCGAGGCTCATACTTGGTTGGCTTATCGTTTGGACCCGACTTAGCCTTCTTCTCTTCATGGTGACCAAACCCATTATTCCCATGTTTCTTCCCACCATTCTTAGGAGGGTCAGCTGATCCGCCCAGATTGTTTATGCCTTTCTCCTCTTTCTCAATTGCATCATCCAATTTCATATACTTGTCTGCTCGGTCAAGAAATTGTTGAAGTGTTGAAATTGGATTTCAATGTATACTATCCCACAAAGGGCTCCGATAAGTTATTCCAGAGGATATGGCAACCATCTTCCTCTCGTCTCTGAAAGCAGTTGCTCGATTGGCCTCTCTCATGAACCTCTGTATATAGTTCTTTAGAGAGTCATCCTTTCCTTATTTGATATCTACCAAGTGGTTGGCATAAATTGGTGGAGTCCGGGCAGCGCTAAGCTGTTTACAAAACTCCTTCTTGGAAGCTTCCCAAGAGGTAATGGAATTCAGCTTGAATTTCCAATATCATTCCTGGGCAGTATCGGATAGTGTAGTCGGGAAGACTCTGCACTGATAATCGCCCTTCACCCCGAGCAGCTCCATTTGGTCCTCAAATTTCCCAACATGTATAATGGGATCTGCCTTTCCTGTATATATTGGCAGCACCGGTGCTTTACATTTTGCCAGCGGCTGGGCTGCTCTGATCCCGACACAAAATGGACTACCACTCCTGTGGTCTACAACATCCATATTAGAAGGTCATTTTTACAATACTTGCACTGCAACCGTTAGGACGTCAAGATGGGCTTGGATAGCTGGTGCAACCGACGGGGTTCCAAGGCCTTGACTGCCTGGTCAGGCATTTCCGTCTGGTGCGCTATCATCAAGTATTTCTACTTGACTGGCAGGGCGGTTCAGATCTTGCCCTTCGACCGGGACAGTCCTCCTCTTGTCACTGATAACGTCCCTTAGATCCTTCCAGGAAGTGCATCCTTCTAATCGATCAAACACAATGCTCTTAGACTTTTCAAAAGGCTTACTGCGTGGGACTTGCTCTCTCCAACTACGTTGCTGATCGGGATGTAGTGGGGGCTTTTCGGTACGTCCTGGGCAATAGTTTCCTCCTTGTGGGTCATTGCCCTCTTTCTCCTTTGACCGATTGGTGTGATGACTATCAGCTTCATCATGACCATATCAATCTTTAAACTGTGAAATTTTCTTATCTCCAGGAGTCTTGGTCTGATTATGTCTGGGTGGAGTCTTCTAACTGCCTAATCAGTGACTCCCTAATCTAGAAGTTTTTGATCGGTGGCTCATGGAAGGGGTTCTAGAGTTCTACCTTTGTGTCGAGGCAGTTTCGGAGCGGACCCCATCATCCTCCCGACTAGGGGGATTACTCCTACTTTTGTCCGGCCCCCGAGAATTGGCTCTGCCAGCGGTCCTCTAACCAGCATTATTATTCCTTGCTCCATGGGTGGCTGCTCCTCATGTTGCAGTTTGGGCATTGGCCTTGGTCAACTGAGTAGCCGCTTCTAGAGCAAGTGCATCCTCACGATGTCGCCGGTCAGCCTCCTCCTGCCGTCACCTGATCTCTTCACTTCTGGCATCCATCTCCCATCTTTGCTGCTCAAATACAGCCTTCTGCCTGGCCATTTCCTCAGTGAAAGACTCCTGCCGAGCATTTAATTGCATCATGTCCTCTTGGAAAGCCCCCATTGCTACTTGGAGTTTTTCGACTTCTGGAGTTGTCTCCTTGAGAAAGACCCTGGGCTCAGTCTCAAGGTTCTGAGGTCCAGGATCTTCTGATCTAGCCGGCTCTTTTGACGTACCTGGCCTCTTGGACGCCATATTCGTATTCTTGGGTGCCATATTGGTAGGATAGTAGTGTATTTCTTCTATTGAGGCTCTCAATGAAAGCACCAAAAATGTTGACCACGATTTTGGCCAACTGCGAGTAGACGCAAAAACGATAATAAACCTTGAATAGAAAGTAAATAACACTTAGAGTTGTGATATATGTAACCTATACTCAAGATCAGATGAACCTTAGCCAACTGAGTTTCTCAAGCATAAGTAGAAAAACAATGTTTCTCTCTATGAACTCTCAGAAAATGCTCCCAGAATACCCCAAGTAATGGTCCCAAACTCTCAAAACTAGAGAGATTTTCTTTTCAGTTCCTAAAATCTCCGTCCCCCAAATGATGCTACGAGCCTCTTATTTATAGACTCATGGATCGTACATGAGAAATATCCCCTTTGACGGGGTCCTTGGTTGTTCCAACCAACTTTAATTAATAAAATATAAATAATTTCATATTACAACAATATAGCTATTACTTCGGGATATCTAAGAGATTCCTGCGGTAGTTATGAATGATTCGAGTTGAAGCTATTACTGAGGAGTTACTGAAGAGTTACTAGATGGTTAACTCCTGAGTATCTAATCCGTCGATCGACCAAATCCATTACCCAAAGTGACTGATCGGCCAAGATACCTCACTGGTCGGCCAAAGCACACCACTATTCAGGCATGTCACATCACTGGTGGGCCATGGCACATCACTGGTCAGCTAAGACACCTCACTGGTCGGCCAAAGCACACCATTGGTCAGGCATGGCACATAACTGGTCGACCATGGCATATCACTGGTCGGGCATAGCGTATCACTGGTCGGGCAAATCACCCCTGACCAGCTAAATTTATTTCCTGACTAGTAATATCACAACTCCCCAGGTCAACTCTCAACCTTTTTACTTCTTTAAATAACACATTTATTGACTATTAATGTGTCATTCACTGACCATGCATTGCCACTTGTCTATTCAATTGTCACGTCATTGAACAAATTTTTTGGGGATAACAATCATTTTTTTCAACCAATTATCAAAACATTTTTTTAATGGGATTTAAATTAACTTTGGTTAATTGTTGATAAATCCTATTTAAATTAAATTGATATTTTTTTTTTCAAATTAACCTAAACCAAGTTTATTGTTGATAAATGAAATTTAAATTAACTAATGTTAATTGTTGATAAATTTCATTTAAATTGACTTATTTTTGTAAAAATTTAATTAATTCGAATTTTTGATAAATTCTAGATAATTAATTGTGGTATTTTTTGCAAATGAAATAAATTATGGTATTTTTGCATAAATTCATAGACTTGCTTATATAGTAACATGATTAGGCTCATTTAATTATAACACTTATGTTTACACTATATGTGGTATTTTTGCAATTCGGCTTGGATGAATATAGTGGCCCATATGTTTGCTAGATATATGGATTTTTCCAAATAAAATATTCATAAAATGATAGGCTTTATTTGGGCCCATTAGAAAATGTAAAGTTTAAATTCCTCTCTTGTAGGTGATTCCACTTATGAAGGCCCATTTGCTTTGCATGACTGGAGAAAACTTCCTTAAGCGGAAGCAAAACATCAACATTGTGTTGATTGGTGACAACTCTGAGTTCGTCATGACTGAGGAATCCCTAGAATGAGCATCGTCTCCGCACGTTCGTGATGGCACTATCAATGCTCGAATGGCACTGTGTCCGCACGTTCGTGATCAACTCAACTATGATCTGACGCAGCTCATGAACGAGCATCAGACTTTCTAGTATATCATGGGTGGACCTAGTGAGGGAGGAGAAAATAAGAATACTGCTGTTGTTGTTGATCCAGCTAAGGCTGAATCTAACCTAGCTTCATCTTTGAAAGCTGGAAACAAGAGGAAAGATGGACAAAACAACAACCCCAAGCTTGCAAAGGCTGCAAAGACGAGTGCACAACCAAATGCACAGACGCCTAAGGGGATAAACAAGAAAAACAAGAAAGGTAAAGATAAGTGCTTTCACTACAAAGAGAAGGGTCATTGGAAACAAGATTGCCCCAAGTTTCTAGCAGCGAAAAACAAAGGTAATGATTATAGTTCATTTATCTTAGAAACATGTGTTTTAGAGAATGATAAATCTGTTTGGATTATTGATTTTGGATCTACCAACCATATTTGCAACTCTTTATAGCATCTTGAATCGTGGGAGGAAGTGGACGAAGGCGACTTAAAGCTTAGAGTTGGGAACAGAGCGTTTGTTGCGGTCCAAGCTAAAGGAATAACTCGTCTAAAGTTTGGAAAGAAATACTTCATTTTAAATGATGTATTTTTTGTTCCGGATTTTAGTAGAAATTTAATTTTAGTTTCCATGTTGCAATTAGAACAATTTGTTATGACTTCACAAGTTCTAATATATCTATTTCCTTCAATGGATTATAATTGTGTATTGCATGTTTGGAAAACGGGCTTTATATTCTGCGACCTAACGAACCCCTCACTCTTAACAATGATTTATTCAATAATTAAAATTAGTTTGGTTCAAGGTGTTAAATGATAGAGATCTTTAATATTAGTTTATTGAAATATCATTTACAAGGAACTAAGTGTTTTAAGAATAAAATACAATGAGAGGTAAAATGGTATTTTAGTCCCATCTCATTGTAGACCATCTATAGAGGATTGAGTGAAAATTATAGTTGTAACAATGGATAATTAATAATGTATCTATATTTCTTATAGAGCATTCTATGAATTCAAGAGTGCAATTTCGAGTCTATAGTGGAGTCACGAGAAATTAATAAGTTATTAAATTTATATGTTAGATTTATGATAACTTATTGGAGCTTGATTTCATAGGCCCATGGTCCCCACTGTACCTTAGATAAAATCATCTAGATAGTCTCAATTAATTGATTTAATTATCAATTAGAATTATCAATGTTGATCAGGTCAATTTTGGATAGTTTTACAGAGTTGTGTAATTTTGAGAAGAAAAGAGAAATTATGGCAGATTTATTAATTAAGATAAATTGGTATCTAAATTAATAAATAAGTTTAAATAAAGGTTCAAATAATAAATAATTAATTTGATAAAGGATTTAAATAAATAATTAATTAAATCAATTGAAAATAATACAGGTTTTGATTTTAAGTCCAACGGGCTTATAATTAAATGAGAAATTTCACGGGCCTAAAGCCCATGATAATTTCGACCAAGGGCTGTTAATCGGCTATTATTTTATTGATTTTTTAATTAAATAAATGACCTATTTGAGTCTATAAAAGGAATGCTAAGAGAGAGTTGAAAATAGAAGTTCAGATTTCTGAAACACAAGTTTAATCGCTGGTTTTGTGATAGGTTTTAGATCCTTTCTAACATAAGTCATTTTCTAAGCCTCATTGTTCTTTTCTCTTATTCTCTATGTATCTATATCATGTGTTGATAATTTCTCACTCTAGTCTAGGTGATTCTAGGATACTTTGGAAGGCTGTGAAGAAAATTGAAGATCGGTTCAGTTTCTTGGTAATACTTTGCGACATAAAGGATACAAAGGTTAAAGAAACTGAAGGAATGACTTTTTTATTCTGCTGCGTACAATGTAAATATTCTTATCATTATTTCTCTTTGAATTCAATTTTAGAAACATGTTCTAGGTTATCTCATATTAACTTGTATAAGTTTCCCAATAGTTTTGACTACATATATCAATATGTATGAAATCTAATAGTTCGGAACTCCTATGGACACCACTTTTCTTAGACTTGGAAGTATGCTTTCCCTTAACACAATCCACACAAATATCAAAATCAGTAAAATCTAAGGTATTGAGTACCCATCTTTCACTAATCTTTTAATTCTATCAATGGAGATATGTCTCAATCTCCGGTGTCATAATGTAGAAGAATTCTCATTCACAACACATCTTTTATTGCTAGCGTGAACATACACAGTATTATAAGCAGTATTGTTTTATAAATTAAGGCTGTAAAGACCATCAGACAAAATACTATTTCCAACACATTCAGATTTATTATATAAATTAAAATATTTGTCTGAAAATGTAATGGGAAAACCAAAAGGTACAAGTCTTGAAACTGAAATCAAGTTTCTAGAGAAACTCGATACATAAAGTCTTTTCTAACTTTAAAATAAAATTGCTACGTAACACTAAATGACACATTCCAATAGCTTCCACATGTGAGCCCATCTTGTTTTTGGATAAGATGCTTTGCTCACTTCCCACTGGCTTTCTTAGGTTTTGTAAACCCTACAAGGAATTTGAAATATGAATTGTTGATCCAGAATCAATCCACCATGTGTTAAGATTAACATTAGCCATATTAGATTCATAACATACGAATGAAATTGGATTACCTTTGTCATCCATCCATTTATTGAACTTGGCACATTATTTTTTCACATGTCCATTCTTTTTGCAGAAAAAACACTTGATGGAATCCTTCTTCATTTCGCCTTGGGGAGGCATTTTATTTTTCCCCTTGTCCTTCTTGGATGATTTGTGTTTCTTTCCTTGGGTGTCCATGTGAGCACTTTCACCTTGTTCCTGTAGGAGCCTTGCATCTTTTTTAGCACACATGCCTATCAGTTCAGTGATACTCCATTTGTCCTTATGTGCGTTTTAGGAAATTTTGAGAGGATCCTATTGAGGTGGAAGATTGTTAAGGATGTAGTGAACTAGGAAAGTGTCAGGAATGACTACATCGAGCTTCTTCAGTTGAGCAGAATTGTCCCTCATCTTTGAGATATGTTCTCTAACTCCTCTGACACCAGTGAGCTTTGTTGATGAGAACTGGTGGATGAAGTTGTTGTAAAGTTGTTTGTTCGAAGTGTCGAAATGCTCATCAATCATTTTGATCAAGTCTTTGACTTTCTCAGGTTGCTCCACTGATCCACGCATTCCCATAGGGATCTTGGACATAATGAACATGATGCTAAGGCGATTGGATCGCTCCCATTTTTCATATATTGCGATCTCAGCAGTAGTGCTAATCACAGTGATTGCAGCAGGTTCGTCATTCTGCATGGCCCAAACCAGTCGTGGGGTGCCTGAACACACACGTTTATGCTGCGTGTCTGAGATTTCAGGAATGGAGTAGACACGTGGTGTCTGATATGCGCACGTTTACATTGCGTGGTTGACTTTATAAAGGGTCGGACCTGTTAGCTCCAAGTCTTACCTCGAGCCTGATGTAGTCTCAGCTCTTGGTGACCACACTGCTGACCCGATGCCTTTGAGTGTTCTTACTAAACCTTTGGCTACCTCGAGCTAAAGAGGTAGAGACTTGTAACAACCAGCTTCGGGTAGGTGGCTTCCACGTGGCTGATAGGATTATGCCCTTTTTCAGCTCGCTAATACCCCGTGGATATTTAGGGCGTACGTTTGCCCCCCATACCCCTGCTCATGGCATATGACGTAACCTGTGGCCACAGTGGGGGCTTTTAGGCTTCCTTGTTGACTCTTCATGCTCTGCCCATTGCGCTGGTATCGGATACGTGGAGCATCGTGGTTGGTGACGGTCCGTCTTCCGAGAACCGCATTAAATGGCTTAGGCTATCTTTGGCCGTCGTTTCGTCTTTCGAGTTGTGATCCTCGTATCTTACATCAAGACAATCGAACGACCCTCATTCTTTTGCCTTTTACGTATATATTAGCTTGGCCACCTTTCGCATGAGCCACCCTTTTATTTGAATTTTTTTTCTCATCTTCTTTCTTCTCTCTTCTCAGTCTCAAAACCCTTTCTTTCTTCCGGTCACTGTTCCAGACGTTCCTGAGTTTCAGACATGAGGGTTCTTTTGTGACTCTAGTTCCAAAGATTCCACCAGGATTCCAACCCCGATGCTCTTTTCAGTCTTTACGCAGCAAATAACTTCTGTAAGTCCTCTGTTTGCTGTATGCTTTAAATGTTTCCATTTTTCTTTGCTTAGGTGAACTTCCTTCTTTGCCGCATGCAGTAGGTTGTTTTTCTTTGCTGGTAGTTTGTGCGTGGGTTTTTATCCTAGGGGTATTGACCGTAGCACAGAGAATTCTTAGGAACAGGACTCATAGGACAAAGTTCTGGGGTGATTTTTCAGGGTAAATTTTTTATTCCTGTTTGGGACAACAAGTTTCTGGGGTGCAAAAACCGGGTAGCTTAGGAGACACGCTTCGCAGGCGGTTTTGCCTTTCAAAACTTTCCTTCCAAGGAAAACTTTATTCTAACCCTCCTGACACACGGATCCCGAGCAATCGAGGACCCGTTGGGAGCATAGGCGCGTGTTCATAGAACCGCGTGGTCTCACTCGCCGCAGGCTGAGATTACCTCAGCCCGTGTAAAGGAAACCATCCTTCACGCTAGATTCTTTCTATGCTCAGGTCGCCTTTTCTAAACTTTTCTTCATCTTTGTTCGTTAGGCGACCAGATGGGACCCAAGAAGAATATGCCCAAGAAAAGTACTGGCAGCTCATCTTCCCAGAGGGCTAGCAAGGGGAAAGAGTGGCAACAAACTTCCCGATCCCCCACTTTTGTCCCACTATGGAGAAGGAGGTCGAGGTGGGACCTGATGCCTTCTTTGGCTGAGAGGATTGCCTTGAAGGTCACAACCCAAGGGAAAGTCAATAAAATCATGCTCTCCCACAACATCGAGATAGGGAAGGGCACCCTGGTTGTCTGTCCTCCCCTTGAGAGCGAACGGAGCTGCGCACTGCTCGATGAGGAGTTCGCGTCCTGGAGCGACGAACACCTCAAGGCTGGGGCCTTTCTCCCCCTAGACCAGTACTTTGCGGATTTCCTGAAGTTCGTGAAGCTGGCCCCCTTCAAACTCCCCCCTAACTCCTACCGTCTGTTAGCGGGGTTGAAGTACTTGTTCCTGAAGCAAGAATGGGAGGTCCCCACACCGGCAGACATCCTCTACTTTTTCTGCCTCAAATCCAGCTCGGACCAATGGGGGCGAGTTGATGGGTTCTACTACCTGACCCGTTTTCCCAACTCGGTCGCGGTCATCGAGCTGCCCAACCACCCCAATGACTTCAAGGATCAATTCTTCATGTCAACGGGGTTTCGCAACTGCGAATACCATTACTTCAACTGTCCTCGTAAGTTCCATCTAACTTTAGCTCGCAAGATCGTCACTGGTTAGTTTCTTCCCATTCGTTATTAACTTGAAAACTATTGTGTAGCTATTTTTTCGAGGATAGCCAAGTCGGTGACCCTTGGGGGTCAGTATGAAACCTTGGCGGGGCTCCCCACAAGTGAAAAGGACTACCGTCAACACGTGTCTGATGAGACGATGCTGGCGTGTAAGTTAATTTCTTCGGGCCAGACTCTGGCCTTGAGGAGGTCGCGGATCATCCCCACAGCCCGCGAGATGGCACCCATCCCCGAGGAGGAGGCCGCGGATGAGGACAAGGTGCCCCTCGTGCGCCAGAAGCGGGCTCTTGAGGTCGCCCAGGAGGTCAACATAGAGCGGACCCAGTCCAGGGCAGCAGCCGGCCCCTCCGACCAAGGTAACCCTTACTTGTTTAGGGATTTAGACAGGGCCGCCGTAGACCTACGACTTGCTAGGTTTAACCCCAGCCAACTCGTTCACTGCCACCAAAATGAACCAGATCGCAACATCACTCTACTCCAGTGTGTTGACCAGCTAGTGTTGCGTTATGACATGGGCCACCCTAGGGGTACTGTAGTAGTAGATAATACCCTGGCCTTTAGGTCGGCCTTTTTTGAGGAGTACGGGACCAATCTTAGGTCATGGCCCTCCCTTCTGGAGGGTGTAGTAGCTCCGAGTCTTAGGCAGTATGTAGAGGAGTCCAGTCCTGAGGCAGATCCAGACCTAGGGCCTCCTCTCACTCATGAAGTCATTATCTTAGACTCCTTCGTAGAAGCTTCGGGGCCGGAGGTCCTGACAATAGATTCCTCCTCTAGCTCGGAGGGTAGGACATTTTTCAATACATACTTTAGATTTTTTTGTCATCAAAGTATTTTTACATGCATACTAATGATTCGCTCTTTGTTTCAGATGAGGAGATGTCGCAGCTCGGGGACAATGTTCTGCGGTCTATGTTCCAGGGGGAAATTCCTCCTCCGGGTCATATGGACCCTTGGTGAAGAGGCTTCGGGTGACCAAGAAAACTCCTCCCCCCGGGACCAGCTCTAAGTCTCCTGCCAAGGGGAAAAACCAAGGTCTTGCTGCCATAGAGAAGGTGCCTCCACCCCTCCTGCAGTTGAGAAGATGGCTCCGCCTCCCGCGCGACCTCCTGTCCCTAATCGGGAACAGGAGGTACTAATCAAGACCTTGTTAGCCCCAACTCCCGACATGCGCGTCCCGGTCAATCCTCAGGCCTTGGAGAAAGTCCTCGAGGTCTTTAGGGGGACGGTTTACGAAAGCGCGACCTACATGGTGGACCACTGCTACAACGCCACCTCGAGGGACTTATGGGGGATCGAGACGAGGAGCCCCGAGCATGTTATGGAGTCTTCACTAGGGATGACCCTCACGGTAAGTTTGCTTTACCACTGGTTCTTTATGTTGTTGTTTTTTTTTCTCTAAGGCACTTGCCTTATTATCGTTTTGTCTTGCAGGCGGCTTTGGCTCTCCACTGGAGCATATCTCGGTCTAGGGCCATGATTGACGAGATCCGGGGCGAGCACCAAGCTGCCCAGGCCGCCCTCGCGTCCGCTCGACAACAGGAGTAGGATACCAAAGCTGCCCTGGCAACTTCTCGGGAAAGCGAGAAGGTGGCGCAGGCCGCCTCGGTTGCTGCGAAAGCCAACCTGGAGGCATCTCGGGCCAAGCTACTGGAGGCCAAGGCTACTAAGGTCACCCTGGATGCCGTGAAGGTTGAACTTGAAGAGGCCAAGGCCGCCCTTGTGGCGGAGAGGGCATCATCCAGCTCCTCCATGGAGTCCATGTTGTACCATTGCTGGGCCTTCAACCAGGATGGTAACTTTTCCTTCCTGAGGCCGGAGGTGTGGGAGTCCTTCTTGGAAAAGTTCAAAGCTCGCTTTCAACAAGAGGCGCCCTCTGAGACCGGGGAGACTTCCACTGCAACCGAGCAGGACGCCGAGGGAGTGACTTCAACGGAGCGGCCTGGCGTGGATTAGGATTTTTGCTCCTTTTTCTTTTATTTTTATTTGTAACTTTATATTATGAGGTTTTTTATCCTCGAGACGATTGATTTCCTTAGATTTATTTAATCTATTTATATATATATATATATATATATTTGTGGTTTAACTTAGTTTATGTTAGTGTTATGATTGACATCTTATGCTTTTTAGGAAAAAACATCTGCTAATCAATTTGAACCAACTTCTAAGTCTTAGGACCTGGTTGTAGCCAGGACATTAATTTTAAAAAACTTAGTTTGTGTTAATCTTTTATCGATATCTCGTTCTTTTTAAGAAAAACATCGATCAATCAATTTAAACCAACTTCTAAGTTTTAGGACCTGGTTGTATCCAGGACTTTAATTTTTTAAAAACCTTAGTTCGTGTTAATCCTTTATCGATATCTTCATGCTTTTTAAGAAAAGCATCGATCAATCAATCTGAATCAACTTCTATGTTTTAGGACCTGGTTGTATCCAGGACATTAATTTTTAAAAACTTAGTTCGTGTTAATCCTTTATCGATATCTCGTGCTTTTTAAGAAAAACATTGATCAATCAATTTGAATCAACTTCTAAGTTTTCGGACCTGGTTATATCCAGGATATTAATTTTTTTTAAAACTTAGTTCATGTTAATCCTTTATCGATATCTCGTGCTTTTTAATAAAAACATCGATCAATCAATTTGAATCAACTTCTAAGTTTTTGGACCTGGTTATATCCAGGATATTAATTTTTTAAATACTTAGTTCGTGTTAATCGTTTATCGATATCTCGTGCTTTTTAAGAAAAACATCGATCAATCAATTTGAATGAACTTCTAAGTTTTCGGACCTAGTTATATCCAGGATATATGTCCCCCCAAGTAATCAGGAAAGGGTTTTCGTGGTTACATGACGTTACATCCACCAACATATACGATAATGTAAAAATATTAACTCTTATTACTTAATAAACAAAAGATGGCTTTTCTAACTAAGCCTTCCAAAGATATTATTGATAATATTTCTTCAAGTGTATAGCATTCTAAGTCCGTGGGACTGCTTCTCCGTTAAGCCGAGCTAGCTTGAAGGTTCCTTCTTTCACGACCTCGGTTATTTGATAGGGTCCTTCCCAGTTTGGTCCCAACACTCCATCCTTGGGATCCTTGTTGGCTAGGAAGACTCTTCTGAGGACCAGGTCGCCAACTCTAAAGACGCAATTCTTGACCTTTGAGTTGAAATAACGAGTGACCTTCTGTTGATAATGCGCGAGCTGCAGCTGTGAAGCTTCTCATTTTTCGTCAATTAGGTCGAGAGATATGCAGAGAAATTCGTCATTCCGGTCTTGGTCAAATGCCTGGACTCTATGCGAGGCTACCTTTACTTCGACAGGAAGGACTGCCTCACTCCCGAAAGCTAGGGAGAAAGGAGTATGACCCGTCGTCGTTCGATGTGAGGTCTGGTATGCCCACAGTACCTAGGGGAGCTGTTCGGGCCAGACTCCCTTGGCTTCATCCAGTCTTTTCTTAAGTCTCACCCTCAGCGTCTTGTTAACAGCCTCGACCTGCCCATTGGCCTGGGGATAGGCCACGGACGAGAAGCTTTTAACAATGTCATGCCTCTCGCAAAATTCGGTGAAGAGGTCGCTATCGAACTGCGTTCCATTATCTGACATGATCTTCTTTGGCAGCCCGAATCGGCAGATAATACTCTTGACCACAAAGTCGAGGACTCTCTTTGAAGTGATCGTCGCCAGGGGCTCTGCTTCTTCCCACTTGGTGAAGTAGTCGATAGCCACCACCGCGTAGCGAACTCCTCCCTTTCCAGAAGGGGACGTGATCATCTTCAGCTCAACCGAGGGAGCCCAGGCAATTGTGGTGAATCGCTGGCACTTGTCACACTTCTTGACGTAGGAGATCGAGTCCTTTGACAAAGTGGGCCAATAATACCCTTGCCTTAGTATCTTCAGGGCCAGGCTTTGCCCCCTAGTGTGGTCTCCGCAAAAACCCTCGTGCACCTCCTGCAAAATGGTCTTCGCCTCGCTTGGTAGAACACACCGTAGGAGAGGTAAAGAGTGTCCACACCGGTATAATATCCCATCTATCAGTGTATACCTTGGAGCCTGGTAAAGTACCCGCCTTGCGTCATTTCGCTCCTCGGGTAACTTTCCTGCTGTGAGATACTCGAGGATGGGGGTCATCCAGGTCGGTCTGGCGTCGATCATCTTGACCTCCGCCCTGACTTCCTCTATGCTTGGTCTTTCCAAGAACTCTACCGGCACCAGCCCCAAAGTCTCCGCCTTCGTTCTGATACATAGATTTTTCCCGAGCTTTACCACCATCGAGGGGTCTTGTGGGTCGACGTTTACTTCCTCGAGCTCTTCGATGGCCTGGAGCTCGGATCTATCCTCGCCTACTCTGGGGTCGATATCATTATTAAAGATGATATTCTCCCCTTTGGCATTCTGAGGTTTTTCAATCTCAGGACTAGGCACAAGTTCCTGAGATTCCTCATTCCCGCCCTGGATGGTCATCGTCTGCTGCCCGGGTTTTAATTTTCCCTTCATAGAAATGCTATAGCATTCCCTGGCAGCGAGATGATCACCTCAGACAGTGCATATCCCCGATGAAGAGGGGAATTTTAGCGCGAGGTGGCGGATGGAGGTTATTGCTTCGAACACTATCAAAGTAGGTCGGCCCAAAATAGCATTGTATGCGGCAGGACAATCGATGATCACAAACTCGAGGAGTTTTGAGACATTCCGGGGTCCCTCTCCCAAGGTGATCACCAGCTCGATTGTTCCTATTGCTGTCGACCCTTCTCCAGAGAATCCGTATAGCATCATGGAGGTGGCTTTCAACTCGGTGACTGATAAACCCATCTTTTCCAACGTAGACCGGAATAGCAAGTTCACCGAGCTCCCATTGTCGACCAGTATCCTCCTAACTCTCCTGTTAGCAAGCTGAGCGGCTACGACCAGAGGGTCGTTATGAGGGAACTGGACGTGACTAGCGTCTTCCTCTATGAATATGATTGGTTGTTTCTCCAATCGCTGCTGCTTGGGTAGATGATGCTCAGGGATGAAATCCACTTCATTATGATCCTTAAGTTCGTTGACATATCTCTTATGGGCACCTCTGCTCGTGTCAGCCAGATGGGGGCCTCCTGAGATCGTGGAAATCTCTCCTCCTATCACAGTAGGAGGGATGTCCTGATCTATCTGAGACCCGGGCTGACTTATCGAAACATCCGGAGCTGGTGTGCAGGCGGGAACCCTATTCCGTGCATACTGAGCCAAGGGTTCGGCTCTGATGAGAGTCTCGATCTCATCCTTCAGGTGCCTACAATCATCAGTGTTGTGGCCAATGTCGTTGTGGAACCGACAAAACTTGGAGGGAACTCACTTACCCTTCTGGTGCTTCAATGATTCCAGCTTCTTCCAAGGGAGGCGAGCAGAGTTTGCTAGGAAAATGTTCTCCCTAGTGTATGTCAACTCAGTATAAGTCGCGTAGACTGGCTTAAACTTTTCCACGGACTTGTTCTTCTACGGGCCGTGTTGGCCGCCCTCGCTACTCCCTTTTCTCTTGCGTCCACCAAACTGGTTATTCTATGTAACGTTTTGTGACGTTGTCACGACATCCGTTCCTACTTCAGCGGGTTGTTCAGGGGCCTAGCTGGTTCCCGCGGCCGACGCTCGCGCCCCCTCCAAGTTTATCCACCCCTGGGCCCTATTTAGGAATTCATTCACGGTGTTGACACCTTTTCTCTGTATCTCTTCCCAGAGCCTACCTCCAACGAGGATTCCAGTCCTTAAGGCCATAAGCTTGGAACTGTCATCTGCGTCCCTGGCCCGAGCCGCGACGTTCGCGAATCTACTCAGGTAAGCTTTCAAAGGTTCATCGGGCTGTTGTCTTACATTTTCCAGGGTGTCGACTTTGCCGCGGACAGCCTGAGAAGCTCGGAATGCCCTCTTGAAGTCGACAGAAAAGGCTTTCCACGAGCTGATGGACTGCTTTTTACTCTGCTTGAACCATTGCTTGGCCGACCCAGTGAAGGTGGAAGGAAATATTAAACATCTCAGCTCGGGACCGATGTTGTGGGCCATCATTAGGGTATTGAACATACCCAGATGATCCAACGGGTCCCCGTCCCCATTGAACTAGGACAAGTGAGGCATACGGAAACTAGGTGGATACACCGTAGCTGCTATGCTGGGGGCGAAGAGCTCGAGTTCGTCCCCCGAGTTATACTCATCTTTCTCTTTTTCCAACAAGAGCTTCCTCCATCTGAGCCAATCGCTCCAGGATTTGGACCTTGCTTCCTTGGTTTTTCTGGGGCTGTTCAACAGCTCCAGTTCCATTGTACGTGTTGGGCAGGTTATAGTCCCTCCTATCTTGAGATAGGTTATGTGGGACATTCTCGCTGTCACGTACTTCAGATAGATCCTCCCCTTGGTGAGCACAACTGCTATTTTCAGCTGGATCTCCTCTCTGAGAGTTGAGACGATCTTGGAGGTCGCCCTGCAGGGTGACCCGAGGGCTTTGAGCCGAGCTCAAACGATGGCGTAGGTCTTCACCGGACCTGCCACTTTGATTACTCCCGGTCCAGTAACTTCCATTCGAGAAGCTCAAAGCCCGCTGCTGAGGGTGAGGATCTGGGATTTCTCTGGGCGCCTGGCTGCGACGTGAAGGTCCGACGGAAGGAGGATTTCTCCTGCAGCTCCCATGAGTCGGAATGTCTCGGACTGGACGGGGAGGAGATGGATATCTTATCGGTGACGAAGGATGCCTGACTGGTGACACGATCCTGGTCCCGTCGGGGGGGATTAAGTTAGGTCGCGGCCGCTCCGTTCTACCATCCCCCGTGTCCTACGCTCGGTGGTCTGAGCATGGTGCAGAACGGCTGGCCGGGGCGGGCTGTCACCGCTAGCCCTCCCTGGATCTTCTTCGCGAGCTGCCAGGAGGCCTCCTAGGTCCACTCGAGGGTGGAACTAAACTGGGAGTTGAGGTCCAGACCGATCGGCTGAACGACTGATCGACCCTAGGAAGTTCCTCAAATACAGTTTCCTGGTGATGTGACATAGGAGTAGAATTTGATGTCGAGGGTCTGGCCGACCGACTGGGCCTGGGCCGATTCCCCCGGCGGGACTTATGAGTCCCACCATGCCTCTTTCCGACGTTCGCATCAGTTGTAAGAGGGGGTAATTGGGCCAAAACCTCTTCGATCTGCTTGTTGGCTTTTGCCAGCTGACTCTTCAACTGTGCATTCTCCATTTCTATCGCCGTGTAGAACTCTGGGTTCGGATTGGGCAGCCGGGGAGCCAAACTTCCAATGTCGTCTTGGCCCATTGGCTGCTTCCCCGGTCGCTGCTGAACCTCAGGGTTTTGCTCGTCGGATATGGCGGCATGGTGGGCCTCATTCCCATCACGTTGATCCACCTCGTTACCATGTCTTGAGCGAGTAACGACCATGGTTGGGTTTTGGCGATAGCACCAATCTAAGAACTCTCAATGAAAGCACCAAACTGTTGACACGGTTCTTCGGCAACAGATAATTATATGAATAAATGAGATGGATTAGTGCTAAATGATGAACCGTCATATGTGAATGATCTCAAAGGAAGGTTATGACTCATATACTCTTTTTAGGTGGTTCGAAGGTTAAAATCCCTCTAGTCCACCAGGCAATATTATTGATATCTCTCTGATCTTCCTTACAGGGTGTTTCTTTACAAATTAGAAGCCAACCCTTTGAAACACCTAGGGTCTCCATATTTATAGGGAGAGGACACCTGTGTGTTGGCAAAGGGGGTCATCCCGTGACCTTCTTACCCATCATGTCATTTCTGTGACATTCATGATTAATTTCTAAAACCTGACAATGAAGTGTGGTCTAATCAATAGGTAAGGGGGATAATGGGCCGCATGGCCCAAACCAGCCGTGGGGTGCCTGAACACGCACATTTATGCTGCGTGTCCGAGATTTCAGGAATGGAGTAGACACATGATGTCTGATATGCGCACGTTTACATTGCGTGGTTGACTTTATAAAGGGTCGGACCTGTTAGCTCTAAGTCTTACCTCGAGCCTGATGTAGTCTCAGCTCGTGGTGACCACACTGCTGACCCGATGCCTTTGAGTGTTCTTACTAAACCTTTGGCTACCTCGAGCTAAAGAGGTAGAGACTCGTAACAACCAGCTCCGGGTAGGTGGCTTCCACGTGGCTAATAGAATTATGCCCTTTTTCTGCTCGCTAATACCCCGTGGATATTTAGGGCGTACAATAATTTATGTCCATTATGTGATCATTTCAAATGAATATATAATTTTATATAATTAAAGATGTTGTGGCTACTCTCTAATTATTTAAAATTATATGGTTCACTAGATATTATGTTTTAGGATCTATGAAGAGCGAAGAACAATTTTGTTATAACATAATAGGTAATCACAGAGAGTAGTGCTCCTAATGTGGTCGTCTGAAGATCATTAAAAACCATTCTAGATTGAGCATTTGTCTCAGTTTCATGCGTTTTTATGTCAACCACAAAATTGTTTTATGTATTATTCATAATTTTATTCACCCTAAATATTTTATGAATATTAATGTGAATTTTTTATGAATATGAATGTGCTAAATATTATTCAACCTATCTTAATGTTTGAATATAATCTAAATGTATATGTAGCACAATAATGGAATATAAAATTGTTGACCCTGATTTTGGTCAACTGACACGGAGTAAAAAATGCTTGATGTAGACAGATATGTTGAAATGAGAATAATGACAAAAACAATAAAGCACACAAGAATTTATAGTGGTTCGGCCCCAGAATCTGGTAATAACCTACGTCCACTTGAGCTGTTATTGATATAATATTTCAAAGGAGTGATAAAAAAACTAGGGTTCAATGAGTTTCACCAACCTCTGAAGAACAAAACAATATATCGAATGTGATAGCTCTAACTCACTCGTAAATCTCTAATCTCCAGTAATTAGAAAGCCAAAAAGTCCCTTCCTTGAGCCATTTTTCTCTATTTATAGGCTCAAGGAAAATTACATGAATCAGTTACAGATATTCTTTCCTAAATAATCGGATACTCAGGAAATCATGGGAGATAATTTTGGATATGATCATAACTGCATAAGATTTTCTCCTAATATGACGAGTATACGACCAAGCTGGTCGTATATAATGATTGAGCGTTGCGCCGCGGAAATCTTTCTGGTCGATGGTCGAACAAGACTTCTGCCAGATGTCAGCCACGTGTACCAAATGTCTGCCATGTCATCCATGCCTGTTTTTTGGATAACAAAAATATATTTAAAATTATAAAGCCATACATATAAAATTAAATATAGTTGTGCTAAGAATAAATTTTGCATGAATAATAACAAAAGAATCATACAAATTAGCATAAGTATTTATATGTAGGAAAATAAATACAGTAATTCCATATATACACTTAATGGTAGAAAAATCGATGCTAAATAAGACAATAAATTCATTTATTGATTTGGTGAATTAATAGAATAGAATGTAATAAATAAGACAAACTTAATTTTAAAATAGAATATAATTACATTCTTAAAATAGCACAATTATTTATATTGCATGAATAAAGGAAATAAATCATATAATAAATACACCAAAATCAAATATTTGCACATTTCAATTAATTTTCAAATAACATACAAATTACCAAAATTATATGTTATAATTAAATTGGCAAAAAATTAAAAATAAAATTTATTCTCTAAATTAGCATTAAAATCAAGAAAATAATAAAATTCCAAAAATAAATCAAAGAAGGTAATTTTAAGAATTTTTATGAATTTTTCTTCAATTTTTTTTTAAATTCTGCCTTGGGAAACGTCATGTCGTTTACGAGTGTTTTGGTCGTTTGACTCGTCAAACGAAGGGTCGTTTTTATGCTTCAGGGGGGAATGTCGTTTCCCCGTCTTCTTCCTTCAGTCAGGTAGTTTTGACCCAGTTCTCCTGCACGCTGGTCACACGACCCATATCTAAACCCGCACAGAAAAACGCATTCCGACGATAAAAAAACGTGTTTCAAAGCCCAGATCACACCGAAATTTAGAGATAAAAGAGATCCATGGTATTAGTTTGATTAAACAACAACTAGAAATCAAACTTTAATATCAAATTATCCTTCGTCCATTAACGTGTTCAAGAAGCTTTTCAAAACATTGTTAATTGGCAAAACTCGATTTTTTATGCACAAATCATTAGAAAAATATATGCTTAAGGATTTCCAATGGTATTTTTTAAAAAAATCGTTTTGAATAAAAAACTCAAACCTTTGAGGCATTAAAAACTCTCAGCCAAACTTAAAAAAAATAACACATTTATATAAAGTCATATTTTATAAGTTTTTATGCCCAAAAATGTTAGGAATGAATAAAGTAACCTAAACCTAAAAACAAAAGTAGGAAAAACACAACTAAAATACAAAAAAACTATGATGTATATGGCTATAACATATATAAATACAGACGTATATATATATATGTTATCCAATAAATTAGCATTTGTGACGTGGCAAATAATCTCTTGACACGTGGTTGACACCTGGAGCGTCTGCTAGAATATCGACCAGGAGACACGACAGAAGCAGGACAGACCTGTTTTTACCACGACCAGACTGGTCGGTGGTTCCGCTGGCAAAGCAACATTTATGGAAAGATCTTATGTATCCCGAATTTATTTCATGCAATCTTCTGAATATCCCATGATTCAGGGGATAATATCTGTAACAATATTGGGCAACCCTCCATGAGCCTATAAAAAGCAGGAGATGGCTGATGGGAAGGGACCTTTGGAGCCCGGAAATCATAGAAATATAGAAATTATCTGTGAAAACTAGTATTGTTTATGAGGAGTGTTGAAACTCATTGAGCCCAAGCTCTCTGATCACACTTTTGTTCCCATATCAATATCATTCTAAGTGGACGTAGGTCATTACCAGATTCTGGGGCCGAACCACTATAAATTACTGTGTTTTCTTTACTTTTGTCATTACGTTATTATCTATACATATTCGTCTATATCATTCATATTTTGACTCCGTGTCAGTTGGCTAAATCGAGGGTCAACATTCTGGTGCTTTCATTGAGAGGGCGACTCATCATTGTTGATAAAACTAATGGCGAAAGCAGGGAAGAAAGCTGCTCAGACCGCTGCCGCTGCACCGTCGAATCCGCCACCTCCTCCTCCCCCTGCAAGCATGGCGGAAGATGAGCCGCAACTAGATTTTGAAGAGGAGGAAATGGACGATGCGACTTTGAGGAGCACCTTGGGCACGTTGCAGGAAGAGCTGGCTAGTCTGAGAGCCAATCAAGAGACTGCCGCAGAAGCTATGGCAAGGCAGCAGCAGGAACTTGATCGTCAGAGGGCGGAGTTAAGCGAGAGACAAGCGGAGGTGGATCGCCGCCAGACTGAGGCCATGGCAGCCCTTAAAGCGGCCTTGCTGTTGGCCAGAAATCAGGCCGCACCTGCCTCGCAGCCTAATCAACCTGAAACTGGGCCACCCCAGGGAGGTCCCAATCCTAGCCCACCGGTCCATCCTTCAAGTCCGCAAAGGCCTGAACAGCCCCAGATGCCCCATGACGACGTCCCACTGGACCCCGAGGCAGATCCACCATCCCGCGCTGCTCGAGGTAATCCCCCGCAGCAAAGGCAGAATAGGGCCGAGCGACAGCCTCGTAGTCCTAGACTCCGCGAGAATGATGGGCCACACCAAGCGAACAGGGGTCACTACCCTCCTGGTAACAGGAGAGACTCGGAGTTAGGCTCTGCGGTCCATGGATCCCAACAGCATGATAATGCACGGGGACATCGCGACCAGCGCAGGCCACCCCCTAACGCTCGGGGTGTTTCTGCTAGAGACGGGAATAGAGGGAACAACCAGTCTTACCATAGCCAGTCAAAGTTCAAAGATGGCCACGGCTACAACGAGGCTGACTCGGGCAAGAACAATGCTGATGGGAGGAACGGAAATAAAGGCAAGAGCAGGAGCCAAATACCTCAAGATGATCAGCCAAATAGACAAGATGCTGGGGGGCAACCCCGGCAAAATAATGTCTTCAACCGGCTCGGAGATAGCGAGCAACGGAGAAGAGAGGAAGATCTAAGAGACATACTCAATGATCGTCGAGAGAAGCATGGTGAGAACATCCCCCCCGCAGCAGGCACCGTAGCTATTCCTACTGCCTTGCAAGCCCAGATAGACGCACTAAATCAGGCTGTGCAACAATTGGTCGGAGGAAGAACCTCTTATATTGACCACGATAGAAGAAAAGGCACTCCATTTATCCAAAGAATAGCCAACGCAGAGACTCCCAGCAAGTTCAAGATGCCCACGCTCCCGAACTTTGATGGATACGGAGATCCCGTCTCGCATGTGAATAAGTTTGAAATCCAGATGGACATTCAGAAGGTGTCCGAAGACGCTCGGTGCAGGATCTTTCCTGCAACACTTTCTGAAGCCGCGCAGGAATGGTTCTTTAAGTTCCCACCTGCAAGCATAGTTTCCTGGGAAATGTTCGTAAGGGAGTTCTACGGACAGTTCTACGCAGGTCGTGTACACCCGACCGAAGCAAACCAACTGGTTGAGATCCGCCAGCAAGATGGAGAATCACTAAAAGATTACATCCAGCGCTTTATGCGAGCGGCAGCCGGAGCAAAGACAGTCGGGGACGAAGGAAAAATGATGGCTATAACCGCGGGAGTGAGGCGCCGTTCGCCCCTATGGAAAAGTCTTCGTAAGGATGGGGTCAGAACCACCCAGGAATTCTTAGACCGAGCTGATCGGTATATCAAACTCGAAGAAGCCATTGCCGATGATGGAAAATCCTCGAACAAGGGCAAGAAGGCTGCCGAACCCGCCAAAGCCGCCAATGGCACCAAACCAAATGGCAACGGCAAGGGCAACGGAAACGGCAACGGTAATGGCAAGAATGGTGGGAAACGGCAACACAATGAGCCTTCCACCTCCGACAATAAACGAGCCAAGGGTAATCGTTATGAACCTAGGTTCACTAACTACACTGCCCTCGTTGAGTCTCGAGGAGAGGTTTACCAGGCCACAAGCTCTAGTGTGCCCTACAAGAAGCCTGGGCCCATTCGAAAAGACATTTCGAAAAGAGACACTACCAAATTCTGTCGTTACCATAATGACTATGGACATGACACTAATGAATGCAACCAGCTAAAAGATGAAATCGAGTTCCTCATTAGACAAGGACACTTGAGAAGATACGTACGGGCCTCGGGAACTTCCCAACGAGAAGCTCCAGGTGGCAACGAGCAGACGTCCACACGCCAACGCTCGCCACCATTACAGCCTGCCCCCGTAGCCGGAACACTTTTAACCATCTGTGGAGGCCCACACCTCGCTGGAAATAGCGGAAAGGCTAGAGAACGATATGCTCGAACTCTGCGCCACGACCAGGACATCGAGATGATGACTGTGGAGGACCGAGCGCCGAAAAAGGCCCGCTCAGAGGAGTGCGGGATAACCTTCTCTGAGGGCGATGTCCAACACGTCCGGTTCCCACATTCCGATCCGCTGGTCGTGGATATCCAAATGGCCAATATGATGGTAAAAAGAGTACTGGTCGATACAGGGAGTTCAGTGAACATCCTGTATAAATCAACGCTGGAGCGCATGAAGTTGTCCGTGAAGGACTTGGAGCCCTGCAATCAAACCATATACGGCTTCTCTGGAGAAGGACTCGCACCAGCCGGAATGATCAAACTCCCAGTAACAACGGGTACAGCGCCTGCCTCAAGGACATTACTCGCCACTTTTGTAGTGGTCGATTGTCCTTCAGCGTATAACGCCGTTGTTGGAAGACCCATACTGGTTGAACTAAGGGCAATCATCTCCATGTGGCATCTAGCCATGAAATTCCCAACGGACGCAGGAGTAGGATGCGTTTTGGGAAACCAAAGGGAGGCCAGGGAGTGCTATAACGCCTCGATAACAAAGGCAAAAAGTGGAGCATCGAGGAGTGCTACTCCAGAACGATTACAGATGACGGGAGACAGACAAACCCAATCAGGTGGAAAAGTCACCAAATAGGGTGTTGCCCAAAGTGAGGATATAGATTTGGATCCTCGCTTTGGGGATTTTGAAGAAAATGTTGGACCCGTCGAGGACCTGGAGGAGGTCCATCTCGATGAAAAAGACCCGACTCGAATCGTAAGGATTGGGAAGAATTTAGAACCTACCGCGAAACAGGCGCTGGTGGAATTCTTGCAAGAGAACCAGGGAGTTTTCGCCTGGTCACATAAAGACATGGTCGGAATAGACCCTGCGGTGATCAGCCATGTCCTGAACATAAACAAAGTCTTTCCACCGGTGCAACAAAAAAGAAGGCTGCTCGATAAAGACAGATCAAGAGCCTTGAAAGAAGAAGTCGAAAGACTTAAAGAAAATGGGTTCATCAGGGTGGCGTTTTATCCATCATGGGTCTCCAATCCGGTGTTGGTCCCCAAGCCTAACGGCAAATGGCGGACCTGTGTGGATTTTACAGACCTCAATAAGGCCTGCCCAAAAGACTGCTTCCCACTCCCGAGGATCGACCAGCTAGTCGATGCAACCGCAGGGCATGAGACCCTTTCGTTCATGGATGCGTATTCAGGCTACAATCAGATCAGCATGCATCCCCCTGATGAGGATCATACCAGCTTTCGGACCGATACGGGCTTATATTGTTACAAAGTAATGCCATTTGGACTGAAAAACGCAGGTGCAACTTACCAACGATTGGTCAACCACATGTTCAAGGAGCTGATCGGAGTAAGCATGGAAGTATATGTGGATGACATGCTGGTAAAGTCCAAGAAGGCTGAAGGACATGTGAAGGATTTGCAAAGGTGCTTTGATGTGTTAAACAAGTACCATATGAAGTTGAATCCCCTCAAATGTTCCTTTGGAGTAGGGTCAGGAAAGTTTTTGGGATTTATAGTGAATTCAAGGGGAATCGAGGCCAACCCCGACAAGATAAAAGCCCTGATCGATATGAAGTCGCCAGAAAAGATCAAGTATGTCCAAAGCCTGACCGGAAGGATAGCTGCCCTTAGTAGATTCATCTCAAAATCAACTGACAAGTGCGTTCCATTCTTCAATCTACTTAGGGGAAATAAAAAGTTTGAATGGACGGAAGACTGCGAGCAAGCATTCCAGACAATAAAGGCTCATATGTCGCAACCTCCTATCCTATCAAAACCAATGGAAGGAGAGACTTTGTATATTTATCTGGCGATTACCGAAGTTGCCGCTAGTGCGGTACTGATACAGGAAGAAGAAGGCGTGCAGAAAGCTGTTTACTACGTCAGCAAAAGGCTGATCGATGCAGAATTAAAATACCCACCGATCGAAAGATTAGCGTATTGCCTAATTCTAGCTTCCCGAAAGTTGCGACCGTACTTCCAAGCCCATCCTATCACGGTTTTGACCGACCAGCCCCTTCGGCAGGTCCTCCAAAAACCTGAGGCGGCTGGACGACTGTTAAAATGGGCGGTCGAATTGGGACAGTTCGACGTGACTTATTCACCGCGAGCAGCAATAAAAGGGCAAGCCTTAGCCGATTTTATTGCGGAGTTCACCGAACTCCCCAGCAACGAGTTGTGCGAGAAACCTGAGGCGCCCATGCCTCAAGACAAGACTCCTTCGTGGAAACTATTCACAGATGGATCATCTAATGAATCTCACGCTGGAGCGGGAGTGATATTGATAACGCCCGAAGGGCATCGATTTCACTGCGCAATCAGGTTTGATTTCGCAGCGTCAAACAATGAAGCGGAATACGAAGCACTCCTCGCTGGACTGAAAATGGCCAGGGAGATGAACATAAAAGCGCTCGATATTTTCAGCGACTCTCAGCTGGTCGTGAATCAAGTCCTGGGAGAATATCAAGCGCGAGGGTTAAAAATGATGGCCTACCTTAATAAAACAAAAGATTTGCTAGCACATTTTACAAAATACACCCTCCAGCAAATTCCGCGAGACCAAAATTCGAATGCAGACGCCTTGGCCAAACTTGCAAGTGCCAAAGATGCTGACACCTTGAACATAGTCCCAGTAGAGAGATTAAGTGAACCAAGCATTGATGCAGCCGAAGCCAGCATGGAAATTCGAGTAGAAGATACATGGATGGCACCTTACCTGGAGTATCTGACAAATGGGACATTGCCAGTAGATAGAAACAAAGCCAGAACTCTGCAAAGACAAGCTGCTAGGTACATACTGCTCGACGGTGTTATGTACCGAAGAGGATATTCAATGCCACTGCTCAGGTGCATTACATCAGAAAAAGCTAAGGAACTCATGAAAGAGGTGCATGAAGGCTTCTGCGGAGACCACGCTGGGGGACAGAGTTTGGCGAAAAAAATTCTTCGACAGGGCTATTTTTGGCCAACGATGAACGAGGATTCAATGGAGTACGTACGAAGGTGTGATAAATGTCAGAGGTTCTCCAAAATCCCACGAGCAGCTCCAAACGAGCTAAAGCAGATGCAAAGCCTGTGGCCTTTCGCAATATGGGGAATAGATTTAATTGGATCACTATCGACAGGAAAAGGAGGAGTAAAGTACGCAGTTGTGGCAGTCGATTACTTTACAAAATGGGTCGAAGCTGAACCACTCGCAACCATAACGACCAAGAAAGTTCTCGACTTTGTCATCAAGAACATTGTGTGCCGGTATGGTTTGCCCAGAAAGATAGTTTCAGACAACGGAACCCAATTTGACAGCGACCTGTTCACCGATTTCTGCGAAAGGCATGGGGTAATCAAGAGCTTTTCTTCAGTCGCACACCCCCAAGCGAATGGGCAAGTCGAAGCTGTAAACAAAACCCTCAAGGACACCCTGAAGAAAAGACTTGAAGAAGCGAAAGGAGCATGGCCAGAACAACTACCGGAAGTCCTCTGGTCATATAGAACATCTCATCGAACAGCCACAGGGCGTACCCCATTTTCCTTAGCCTATGGGTATGAGGCCATGATACCCGTCGAGATAGATCCCCCCTCACATCGGCGTTTAACGTATGATCAAGAGAAAAACAGCCAGCTAATACTGGAGTCCTTAGACTCAATTGATGAGATACGAGAAAAGTCTCAACTCTGAGTTGCTGCTTATCAACAAAAAGTCGCCCGGTACTTTAACTCCAAAGTTAAAGAAAGAAGATTCAACGTCGGAGACTTGGTGTTACGACGAGTCTTCTTGAATACCCGCGACCCCACTGCCGGCGTGCTCGGACCTAACTGGGAAGGACCTTACCAGATTGAAGAATTCCTTCACCCAGGCACCTACAAACTTGCACGCTTAAACGGAGATCTCGTTCCACGTTACTGGAATGGAGAACACCTGCGCAAGTATTATCAATAAACAGCCCTTCTTAAAGGACTGGCTTATTCAAATTTTCCCATTAATTTTTACAAGTTTTGCAAAGAGGGTTAGCCACGGTGTATGGCTAACTGCTCGTATATGTAAGATTCTGTTTCAGAATCATTCGTAAAGACATGATTAGTCCATTTTTAATACGAAATTATAAGGGACTGTGCTCAGCCAGTCGTTCTTGCCAAACTTTGTGAATTTACATTTACAAGTATTTGTTCATTACGTGTGTTGTTTTGCTGTATTACAAGTATCATTTTTCCGCGCGAACAGGAATGTTCGGACAGGCCATGGTCAAGGCAAGTGACCAAGGGCCTAAGAGCTCCTCGATCACTTGGGGGGCATATAAGGCACATCGATAGCAAAGCATACTCTCAAGGTATGCAAACACATGAACAAAATGAGTGAAAGCATGCTTCAAGTACTTAAAGTATTTTTTCAAAATATATGATGCCAAAAGCACTATGCTAAGTTCGGTCATACGGACAAACGTTATAATAAGTAAAAATATTATAACACCAAGAGTCAAGCTTTTACACCGCAAGCATTGCTACTTGGATGTAATTGTTCAAACAAAAAGATTTACTGCCCGTGCAGCAAAGTTTAAAAAGAAATTATTGTCTTTACATTGCGACCCGTGGGTCGCATGTTTAAAAAGAAAGAAGAACAGCTAAAAAAATTAAGAGGCATGGGGGACAGGAGGATCCTGGGCAACAACCTGGTCAGTCTCTTCCTCGACGGTTTCTTCGTCCAAACCAACGACGCTTGGGGTTGCTGGAGTCGCAGCTCTCGCCTCCTCTTCAGCCAGTTGAGCAGCGCACCGAGCCAACTCCGCAACTCTGACCTCCTCTGAAAGGTAGCTAAAGTCAGCACCCTGATTGTGTTTCCAAAAGTTATAGAAACATCGGAGTGTCGCCCTCTTATACTTTTCCAGATTCTTGGAGTTGTCAAGCTCCGACTGCTGCACCTTGCCCTCGAGAGTGGCAATAGTCTCGTCCTTAGACTTGACTACCCCCTCCAGATGCTTGATCTCGCGGAGATGAGTTTTATTGTACGACCGGTACTCTTCCCTCAGCTTAACCGCTGCATCTTTAGCAGCTTCAGCCGCGGACAGTTTGGTCACCGCTGCATCCCGCTCTCGGACCACCGTCCCCAACTCCTTAGCATGTTTGGCTTCAGCAGCCGAAAGCTCCTCAGCCGCCTTCACCTGATGTTTCTCGAGAACTTTAGCCTCAATCTGCTCAAAGTAGGACTGGGCTCGGGTACGAGCAGTAATGGCAGAAAGTAAGGCCTGTAAACGAAAGAAAAAGAAGTCAAGACTCATCGCGAGAACTGAAAAAACAAAGACTCGAGAAACAAACAAATACTTACGCTGGAGATCTCGTTCAGAGTCCTGTTCAGGATCTGATCGACTGGTAGCTCTACAGCTTGGATCATGGCAGCCCCAACACGCTCACCTCTGCCAATCCGTTCAATTCGATCCTTAGCGGATCGAATGGTATGGCTCACGAGCCTGGCCTCATGAGCCTCTTCGCGAGAAAGATGCTCCCTAGCAGGCGCAGGTGGAGGATTGGACCGAGCAGGGGTGTTTTGCTGTTCAGAAGGAGCTGGAGGAGGGGTAGGAGTTCGCCCAGTTGGCGCAGGACTTTGCCCGGTTGGAGTGCCCTGAGGAAGGTCTTCTGGTCGACTCTTCTTGGCTGAAGGGCCTCGACTGGTTTCACCAGTTCGTTTCTTTGACCTCCGTTGAAGTTGAGGGACTTCCTCTTCCTCTTCGGCCTGGTACATGTCAAAGATATTGGGAGTCGACATATCTGCATGAAAATAAACACAAGAGGTTAATAAGGGAAGAAAAAGGTGGAAAAAAGTAATACAACAGAAAGAAGATAATAAAGTGAATACCCGAGCTACAACTACTGGTCGCTATACTATTGACTCTATTAATCATATACTCATTTTCTGGCATGAAGAAGTTTGGCCCTAGATTTGGGGCATATGTAAAGTTGCCATCCCCGTCAAACATGTGACAGGGGATTGGCAGACCACTTAAAAGCGAAATAACGTTACCATTGTCATCAGAAGACTCTTCCAAGTCAACAACTGGTTCTTTGGCCTTTTCTTTCCCCTTGCCTTGGGGAGCAGAAGGCCTTTCTGCAGAAGGGCTGCCTGTGGGTTCCCTGATCGTAACTCCTGTTGGCCTCCTCCTTGGAGAGGGCACAGGAAATTGCTGCTCGGGAACCCCCCCAGCAGTAGGTTCGTCCGTTTCGAACCCTCTATTGTCATGGCGAGGAGCCAGAAGGCCAAACGACCTCAAATTATTTTCTTGTGTCAAGGTCTTGACACATTTGGTAGCGGCAGACATCTTGGCCAGAGTGTCAGACCTCGACACCATATCTGGTGTTGGGGTCGGGCGCAACCAGGGGCCTGAAAAGCAAGTCGAGTTTGAGAAATGACGAAAGGAAATACTCTATGATAAAGTATCGACCAAGGCAAAGACAAAATTGTACCTCCTCTCGCGAAAGCCAAGTTGTTGCTGGATATATCCGGAGTAAAGAAGTACTCCCTGTTGTAATGTCCCACGTTTGATATGTGGGTGGTGCCACTCAAAAACGTCCTGCCAGTTTCCTGATGGCAGAAGTGAAAAAAGCCCGTCTCGTTGTGTTGAGGATTGGACTTAAGGTCAAAGAGGTAATTAACCTCATGAGGTGAAGGTTCTGGCCATTTGTTAAGTTTGTACAGGACATAGAGTGCAGCCAACATCCTATATCCATTAGGGGTTATTTTAAAGGGAGCGACGCCGAAATAATTGGCCACCCCCACAAAGAAAGGATGAAGAGGGAGATAAGCCCCCGCTTCAATGTGATACCGGGACCAGGCGCTGTTTGCCCCTCCTGGACGGTTAGCCCTCTGCTCCGCAGTAGGACGTGTAATGGTTACCCCCGTTAGGGGGTATTTTCTGAAGCAGTTCGCGACCATCCGAGGGGTCATCGAACTGGCTGGAGGAGTGTACCACTCGACATCAGGCGGATTGCGATGACGAGGACGAGCCCTAGTTTGGATATTGGGGTCAGGAGTAAGATTCTCTCGACCACTGGTCGAGGGAGCCCCCGCCTGCGAATCAGGCTGGGCAGAAGGAGAAGGGTTACTTTCAGATTCGGGCCTTTTCTTGCCAGAGGATTTTGAACGGGCCATTGAAGGAGAAGGGTGCGGTCTGGAAGAGGCTCGTGAGAAGGGTATCTGGTGGATGCGATCGGCTAGTTGTTCTTCTCCCTCGAGCAGTTGGGCAAGGAGGTCGTCGTCGATGGGTCTCTCACCTCCCCACAAATCTGGCATTAAAATCTGCAAACAGAAGAATGGGGAGGCGAGGTCAGAGGGATCTAGGAGATTCTTAAAGTAACGCTGGTCGAAGTATAAAAGCTAAGCCTTTATATAACAGCATTCTAACTAAGTCTCTCTGCGCAAACAGTTTAAAAAACGGACCAAAAGGGTGAAAGTGAAAAGTTTTCCTGAAAAGCTTTTTCGACTCCCCTCACAACGGGAAGAAAGTATTTCCAACTGGATTAAAAAATCGAAATGCTACTTCGATCCTACGTCCTAAAAAGTGCTAATCCTGGGTTTTAAACCTACTCATAAGCCTACGTTGCCTACAAAGACATCTTATCTACAGGCGTTCAAAAAAAAAAAAAAAAAACCAGAAACCAAGAGATTCGAACAATACACCATTTAAGAGCATGCACCACAAAAGGTTAGAAGCATGGAGTTTCAGAGTAACTTACCAAGGAAAGTGGTCGTGAAGATGGAAGTGAAAGTTTCGGGAGTCAATGAGCCCACCGTCTGAGCACAAAGGAAGGTTCGCCGGAGAAAGTAAAGCTCTGGTTTTTTAGGGTTTTCGACAGAGAGGTGGCGTGCGTAAGAAGGAAAGAAGTGGTTCAAGTAACCTTATATAAGTTTGTCTTTGGTATTCAAAAGGCGTGATCATTAGTTTTCCATTTACGAAGTATGGGGAAGCGTAATGGCCGTCAAAATTGTTTCTGGGAAACTGAAAAGCCTTGATTAGACAGGAGTGGTTTGCTTTTTTCAAGAACGCACGAAGGGCTCTGACACGTCAGGAGGGGTTATCGAAGGGTCGTTCGTTCAAAGTTTATTTACTGTTCGTGGTAAATAAACTTTGGGGGGCAAATGTTATCCAATAAATTAGCATTTGTGACGTGGCAAATAATCTCTTGACACGTGGCTGACACCTGGAGCGTCTGCTAGAATATCGACCAGGAGACACGACAGAAGCAGGACAGACCTGTTTTTACCACGACCAGACTGGTCGGTGGTTCCGCTGGCAAAGCAACATTTATGGAAAGATCTTATGTATCCCGAATTTATTTCATGCAATCTTCTGAATATCCCATGATTCAGGGGATAATATCTGTAACAATATTGGGCAACCCTCCATGAGCCTATAAAAAGCAGGAGATGGCTGATGGGAAGGGACCTTTGGAGCCCGGAAATCATAGAAATATAGAAATTATCTGTGAAAACTAGTATTGTTTATGAGGAGTGTTGAAACTCATTGAGCCCAAGCTCTCTGATCACACTTTTGTTCCCATATCAATATCATTCTAAGTGGACGTAGGTCATTACCAGATTCTGGGGCCGAACCACTATAAATTACTGTGTTTTCTTTACTTTTGTCATTACATTATTATCTATACATATTCTTCTATATCATTCATATTTTGACTCCGTGTCAGTTGGCTAAATCGAGGGTCAACAATATAATTCATGGCAAACAATATAAATCGAGGCAAAGACATAGAAAAGGTTCTGATACAAAATGTTAGATTGAATGAAATATAGGCATATGAACAATTATATACATGTGTAGGTGGAATTAATATATATAGATTGAACATATTCGAAAATGGAACGAAATATATACATCCAGCCATTGCAATTGATAATTTCAATCTAGTTTTAGATCTACAAAAGAAAATAAACAAAAGTTAGAACGGATACACGGGCTACCAAGCTCTCACTAACTCTTTAGATGGAGTTACTGAAAGTCAAAATGAGCAGTGAACTTTGGGACAGGTAGTCTATATTTATAGAGTGAGATATACCATCAAAGTCTCTACCACAGTTACAGAGATTGAGATATTCTCTTAACTTAATTGAGATATTCACTCCATATAATTAGGAAATTCAATTTGGTTTTAATATATATCGTAGAAAAATATTCTAACAATTTATTATTAGGCAAATCATTTTAATTTTTTTTAAATAGTGATTGTTAGACCAACATCCATGTACAACATGACAACTCATATCACATTAGGAAAATACAAAAATTACTAAGTATAATAATGAAACAAGAAAATATATTCTAATTATTACAAAAAACTTAAGGAGCAAAAGTACAAAATACGTACGAAGTGATCTCGTATATATATATAGTACATCGAGCTAATGACTAAACGTAGTATACACCAGCAGTCACGTACGTACGTAAGTATGTACATGTATACATAAATATATGTGTGTACTTACTACATAGTATATTTAAGGCACACACACGTATATATAGAGGCGAGTTTGATCTAGACCATAATGAAATAATTGATTAAAGTAAGATAGTTATATGAATTAGTTTGATCTATTCCAAATAAATATAGCACCGGAAGCTATGAGCATTGGAACAAGCTTGCCTTGGAGATGGAGACTCATGACAGCATTGGCACCGCCAACAAAGGTTTGGCCCACGAAGACGGCCGGAACACTAGGGTGGGCACCCATCTGCACCAGCGCCGCCTCGACGTGGCGGCCGTTTTCGATCCGATCCACCTCATAAATTATGAGGTTTGCCCCAAACTGTCGCATCAATGACTCGATGGTGTGGCACATGGGGCAGTTGCTTCTGCTGAATATCACCAGTGGCTTTCCGTTCACCATGCTTCCTATATCCATTATACATTTATATGTATATCTTTCAAAGGGTTCAAAAACTATATATATATATATATATATCCGCTATATATATAGAACAACTATATACTGAGCTATGTAGATGTGCAAACTATTATATGTATGTATATATATATATAAAACATTAGTTGTCCTGCTATAGTCGTTCTAGTACTACACCAAAAGTCTCTCTAAATCGATCTTTAAAATATAGAATAAAAGATTGGGAGTAATTAGCTGGGAATAATATATATAATCTAATAATATTTTATGCTGTGAAAAGATTACAGTAAGAAACCTTTTTTCTGATTCATCACCCTTTTATTTTAATTTATTTTAATGAAATCATAATCCATATTATTAACTTCTAATTTTCAAACATTAAATAATATCAGCTTCTATTACTAAAACTTATTTTAATATTTAAGCTTATAAAAATAACTATTATATATACGTATTAGAAACAAGTACTGGCTTATTTTTCAAAAACAAAAAAACAAAAGGGCCTTATTAAATTAAATCATTTGTATCATATATCATCTAGAAAAATAAATTAAATATAACCTTAACAAATTTTTTATATATAATGATTTGTTATAAGAGTTTCTGTTAGATTAGTTATATATTTATATATATATATATATAATTAGAAAACAAAAAATTTCTGGCTAGTTAAATAGCACCATATTTTTTTAATCATAATAACTTATATGCTATAAAATAATATGTTCTCGTCATTTTTGAAGTGAGTACAAATATATTAAAATCAAAATTTTGAAATTTTGTTTTCAGTTAATACTTTTCATATAAAAAAACGAAATAATAATAATAATAAAAAAAACACATATCTCTTTTTCGTCAATTGGGATTAAATGAGTATTTCTCGTCACGTTGAAAGTAAATTGAGAGAATAAAATTTTTCTCGTCACTTTATTTATTTATTTTGTCTCATGATAATGTACTCATTGAATAATTTGTAGGATTAATAATTTATTTGGTTTCAAAAGTATTGAAAAGTTATTTTTACAAAATAGTGTTAATTTATTATTATTATTATGACTATTTCGTTGATTTATATAAACGGATATTATTTAAAATTAGGAAAGAATTTTTTTTGCAAGTTCATGGAATAATTAACTAAATAATTAATACTTATTTACATACATGCCGAACCATATTAAAGTAACTAATAAAAATATAATTATTTCAATCTCGCCATTTTCGATTGTGTGCACAATTAATATTATTTTCCATTAAATTTTTATCATTCATTAAATTTTATTAACTAATGTTGTGTGTTTTTTTTATGATAATTTTATTTGGTAGCCTTGCTTCTAAGTTATATAAGTACAATGTGTGGAGCAGATAGTGGCACTAATTTGGATCTTTAGCTATCTCTTCCGGTGGATGTTGTGGGAAGATATTGTTTAACAAATTTCTAATAGTGCTCTTAATCCATGATTCATTGATACATGGTTAGCTGTGCATGTTCTTAAGATGGAAATACAACTTATTTAGTTAAAAAATATTCATCATTTTCTCAGGGATATTTAGACATTTTAAGTTGTACAACTTTATGTTTTTTATCAATGAAGTTATCGTTATTAAAAAAATTATAAACAAAATTAACTGACGAATTAAATCAATATTGACTGTTATAAAATGACATACTATCTATTTATCGAAATTCAATTCATGTGTCAAAATTAAGATCATGATATTATCATTATTGATTGGACATGAAAAATAATTTACAATTTAGAGGTGATATGAAAGTTTTTAGGGAAATTATCTAATATACGGTTACTTGTAACTTTTTTTTTTCATTTTTGAGTCTTTTTTATTTCCTTTCCATTTTTATAAATTAATTTTTTCATATATACGATTTCACTATTATAGATATATCATTTATACGTTTTCTTCTTCCCTCTTTCTCCCACAATGATTGCCTCCACAGTGTAACTGTGTTTCGATGTATGGCTTCCAATTTTTCCCAATGCACCTTCCTCTGTCGGTTTCAGTTTCTCTTTCCATAAAAATAAAAAACTTATCTCTTCTCTCTTTTCATAAAAAAGATATATCTAAAACAATTTCTTCATTTCTTTGTTTATATAAAGCATTGACATGTGTATATGATTTTACACCTGGAATTTGTGTTCAATAGCCAAAAAATAAGGCATGTGATTTGTCTTCTTGAGTTCATATATATATATATATAAATAAATGTTATATGGATCTATAATAAGGAAAATAAAATGTGTACAAATAAAAATTTGTAAAAGGGTAAATGGTTCATAATCTAATTCATATAAGATATATGAAACCCATCGCAACTGAGTGCAACCTCAAATGTAAGTCCATGCAACCCACTATAACCTCAATTGCAAGTCTATGCAACTGAATGCAACTCATTGCAATCTCAAATGCAAGTTCAATGCAACCTAAAACAACTCAATGCAACATAAAACAACTTAAAAAATTTATTTGCAAATTCCATTCTTATCCAACTTATGCAACCCACCGGAACTTCAAATGCAAGCTTAAACAATTTGCTACAACCTCAAATTTCATCCTTATGAGGTTGAAATATGGTTGTTGTGAATTGTTGAAGGTTGCATTGGATTATTTAAGTTGTTTCACTTGTTATAGATTGCTTAAGTTGCATCTTTAGTTTATAAATTAATTTGGTTGCATATGAGACTCATTTAGTTGATGTAGGTTGCATATGAGGTTGCTTAAAGTAACATACGCAACTTAAAATACCTGAAATGCAAATTAAAGGGTTACTCATTTGCAAATTACAATATATTGAGCAACTATAGCAACCTCAATATACAATTGAATTATCCTTATGCAACATCAAATGCAAATTACAACTTGCTATGTAACCTAAAGCAACTTATAAAAATTAATTTTTATATTTCAGCATGTTAAGCAACTATAGCAATCTCATTATGTAAATTAATCATTTTTATGCAACCTTATACAATCCAATTCAATGGATAGCATCTTAAAAATAAAAATTTCATCATGTAGCAGCCTCGTTTTGTAAATTAATCAACATTATGCAATCCGATGCAGCCTAAAATAACTTAAAAAAACCCATATACAAATTTTAGCAACCTAATTTGAAACTAAAGCAACATGAAAAAAGCTCTCATTTGCAACTGAAGCAACTTCAAAATCTCATATGCAAATTAATTATAACATATTGACATTATGATGTGAATCAAATTTTTTTGGCATTCAAATGAAGAAACGTCACAAACAAGCATTGAGCATAAGTGATTCTGTCATGGAAAAATGAAAAATAACTATTTCATTAATTGTCTTAAAATTTTGAATATATATATATTTATATGAAATTTATTAAAGTGAAAGGTCTAATTCGCTGATAATGACTAGGACATATAATAAATTTTGTGATAGGATAATTAATTTAGATGAATGATGGAGAAGAACATGAAAAAGGACACGACCCATTATCAAAGTTGGGAAACGTGACAATTGAACTTGATAAAACCAAACAAAGCTTCCAAAAAACAGTTAACAATTACATATAAATGAAACATTTTTTTACAAAAACGGTATAAATGAATTAAAAATGAGTAATTAGTGGCAAAACTCCCTCATTTTTACATTCTTATACACTTAATCCCCAATTATTTTTTTCGCCGGTGAAACCTTGCAATCCACGGTTTCGTTAACAAATCTAAGGTCTCCGTTTGTTGTGGCCGTTATTTGTTAACGTGGAGCCACCTGGCCATATAAACTAATGTCACATCATAATTTTTTTTAATTTTTTAAATAAATAAATAAAGATATTTAAATTAATTAAAAATAAAAAATTATTTTAATTTAAACATAGATTAATTAATATTTAAAAATTTTACTTCAAAATACATTAAAAAACTATTTCTTAATTCTTCTTCTTCTTCTTCTTCCCCTCTTTCTTTTTGTCATCTCGCACTCTTTATCTCCCCCTTTGCATCTCGACTTGAACGACAACAGGCTCCAAGCCCCTTTGATCTTCAACTTCGACGGAGGCTGCAGACGACAACGAGATCGCCTCATCTTCAATCAGATCTGGTCTTCGACGGAACCAGGAGCTTTTCACCGGTGGTCTTTGCCTACAGGTAGTTGTCGGAGCATCTGGAAAACTCTTACTTTCGGCTTGCTTCAGATCTGGTTTTACTCGCGAACCCATCCACGGTTGAAGTGTGCAGTTGCTCTTCGTTCACTACAAGAAAAAATGCTTTTAATAAGACAAAAAATGTGTTATCAAAACATACCATAACACTTTTTGACGTGTTAAGACCGACTATGTTATCGTAGGTCAAGGTACTTTACATAACATTTTATCATTGTTATACAGATCTGTTATTAGACTGTCAACGATAACACACTTTCTGTGTTATTTTAATAAATAGATAAGTGTTTAATTATATTATTTATAGTCAATTATATAACACATTTCAATACTTATAAATTTGTGTTATACTACACTTTAGTATAACACATTTTTTGTGTTATATAATGAAGTTTGCATAACAAAATTCTTTACTTATAAAAAGTGTTATTGTAATAGATATTATAACACATTTTTCATGTTATTTTAATATTTAGATAAGTTTAAATTCTCATTATATATTTATTTATATAACACTAATTTATTCTATTATATATTTTTTATTTATATAATTAAAATTAGCTTTCTAATATATACTAGCATCATCAAATGAACTTGATTTTCAAATAACAAAAAGTAAAAACATTCAACATTGTATTAACAATCCACAAATTAGTTTAAAACATTCAACATTGTCATCAACAACAAAATGTTCTTTAAGTATTCAAGTAGTCTTAAATATTCAACATATTGAAAAGTTACTACTTTCAGCACAAAATATTCTACAACTGCTCAACACAAAGCCTTCAAAATTATACTTGTGCACTGATTCTAATTCTATAAACTACAGTAGCCATCTCCAAGTCATAAACGAATAGCAACCCAAGCTTGGTGATTACGTAGATCAAACTATACTTGTGTGATATCTGGAATATTGAGCATTAAAAAAATTAATATTCATGGTGTTGAATACTGGGGCATTAAAACAATTAGTTTTTGCAAAGAGGGTGGTTTATGTCAAAAACAGAGGTTCCTTTTATGGTATAGAGTGGAGGAGGGAACATAAAGAATGATTCAGAATTACATAGGAAACTCCCAAAGTTTAATCAAACAGTACCCAGACAATGAAATGGAAAAAAAGATAGAAAATGGGATGTGGGCAATAGTGAGACCAAAAATGGTATGTGGGTCTGCCCAACTTTCTTGTTCAATGTATCTCTACAAGAACCATCATTGGTCAAAATAGTGGTCTTCACTTTCTAGGAATTGCTCTCTAAGTGAGTGTCCACTTCTTTCCGTTTTTCTAAAGCTAAAACTAAGCTTTTTTTTTCCTTTCTTTTTTTTTTTTTTTTGTTATTCACATGTTGAAATCATCAAACACCTATGGTGTTTGAGAAAAAGTCAAGAAGGAACTGAAAAGAAAGTAAAATTAAATAAATATCAATGAAATCACAATTAGGGGACCATTAGAAACATAACTACAACCTTTAAAAGCATCTCAAATACTATTCATTATAATTTATAAGAAAAGTCATCTTTCACCTGTTGATATCTGTTTTTTGCATGTTTCTCTCTTAATGTGCGTAGAAAAATAACTAGGAAAAGAAAGACCCAACTAAATTGGAGTTTGGACCTTATATACATTAAGAGAATCTTAAACCATCATAGAAAGATAATCATAGTTCAATAAACTGACCTCCGATTTTCTAATCAAAAGAAAGTTGTTGAAAATCTCAGAAATGGTTTCTTGAACATCTCCTTGGTTAAATATTGGGCCTCACCTTAAGCATCTACTGATGTTGCACTAGGTAGTTCTATCAAACCAATAAAAAAATCAGACAAACTCTAAACAAGGTCTATATTTAACAAAGCATTAAAATCCTCATATACATGAAAAACCAAGAACAAAGAAAAGAAACATCATGAATAGATCTATACTATATAGGCTTTTACAAGTATCATAGTTATACAGGCTTGTGTGGTATCGTATATAAATATATACATATATATTTTACAATAAAAATAAAAGAATATGATGAAAAGTGAGAGATCTATACTAAATGAGAAATGTACTGATCCCATGACAACTTGACATATAATATTGAATTTCCTGTAACATGAGTATAGGAGCCAAAAAAGGGAAACACCATAGTTTTCATGCCCAAAACATAAGAAACACAAGTATCAGATCAAAAGTAAACAAGGAATTGAAGAATCAAAATAAATTCAAAGAGAAAAGCAGAGGCTACAAAACTAAATGGGTACTCACATGACTGGCTAGCATGTACAATAACACATAGTATGCAGCAACTGCCCAAGCAGTTTCAGCAAATACACCGGCTGTTCGATTCAATTATGAAGTTAACGGTAACACTCAAAGCAATCTGGGAACATATTGGAGTAAGACAATGAAAAACAATGCTTGTTTTGTAGGAAAACATCTGACCCATCAGACTGCTGAAGATATCTCAAGACCACTATCTGCAGAGATTAAAAATAGATAAGGAGTCAGAAATTAAGACCTCCACCTTCGTAGTCATTTTATAATAGAAAAATCTTAACAATTAAAGAACTATCACCATTGCAAAGTTTCAATAAAATAATAGTTGAAGGATCCATGAAGTTAGGTTGACAGAGGTGGAAAGAAATTTAACATCAATTGAATGCAGAAACTTTTCCATACCCAGATTACTATTTAGCTAGGAATATAATGAGTACTGAAAAAAATATAATTTTACAGAAAAATATAGGTACTTGCAAAGATGATGACAGCTAAGTAATGTAACTCAAGTAATAAGAACTAAGCATACTTGCAAAAATGACAGAAACTTCTTTACTAGACAAATAAAATTCGATATGTGTGCGTGTAATTGATTACATATATTTCAGATGCATGTACTATTAACAATGACATGTAGCTAAAAAAAAAAAATTAACTGCTCCAGTAGTTTTTTCATAAAAAATCTCCATAATTAAATTTGATGCCCCTTTTCCAAATAATTGATCAATTTAAAACTTTACAACAATCTACAGATGGAGACAATATCTAAAAAGGGGGGAAAATCTATGAAGATGGTGATGATGATGATATGGATTCTACTTGATCTCATAATTATTGGCAAAACATATTTTTTTTTCTTTCTTTTCAAGTGCAAGCAGGAAATGATTATGGGCTAAATTTGTTAAAAGGCCATACTAAAGGCAATAAAATGCAGCCTCATCCCTAAAAATGCCAACAGAGAAGCCCATATACTAAACTATTTCAGAGAAAAAAACTCGTATTGGTTCTTATATTAGAATTCATGTTTTCTTTTCTAGTAATAGAGCTTGACAATCAAAATTTACACAGAACTTTGGCTCTAGAACTAGCAAGAACTATAGATTTTTGTTTTATACACAAAAACACATGTACAAGAGAAATGACTTAATAAATTTTAGACATGAAGACTGGTAGCAAACACATAAGGAACTCTGAAGCAATATACTATAAATAGATAACAAAATTAGATGCAAAATGGGCCCAAAAAAACAGAAGTGATCTTCAAACCTGTGGTAAGGGTAGCAGCAGCTAGCTGAATAAGTGCAGTAGCAACAACACCCCACCACACAGCAGAGACACTTTGTAACGCCCTGGATAGCCAAGACCGTTACACTGTGTGTTTATAAAGTGCTAGACTTGCTAATCAATTCATTTAATTAAAAATGTGTTACTGAAACTATAGAGGAACTAGGGTTAAAATGTTTTGGTCTCAAAAGTCGCATTTTCATTAAGAAACATTATCTGTTACACGGGATCCCAAAAATATTAAATTCAAAGACTGCTTACAAAAGGCACAAGGTTTATATACAATTTCAAGCCATATTAAGGCAAAACAGACAGTTAGGCAATCCCTGTCCTGATCCACTCCTCGACCATGGCGATCGAACAGCTGGCTATGTACATTCAACCCCGCAGCTCTCCATCTCAGGATTGGTCCAGCTTGCCCTTGCCTTTATCTGCACCACGTAGCACCCGTGAGCCAAGGCCCAGCAAGAAAACACAACAGCAGAGCATAAACAATCAACAGACAAATCAATATCTCATATTGCATCACATAATCTCAACCATATAACCATTCAGTATAATTAAGTGTTCCACATACTAAACATATCAACTCATATCATTTACAGTTCACAAACGATAACTAGGGCTAGCACTCTCAGGCTGCTCCCTCCGTTATCCCACTGACTCTGGCCCACTTAAACCGAGCTCAGTGAATTTTAAGCTGTCCTCGGCTACCAGTGGCCAAGCTGCGCCCTATGCGCAAATATTATGTACGACACTCTTAGGTCGCTTTCACATGTCCCGTGGCATAATACCATCATTGAAACGATACAAATATCGGGAGCACTTAGTCCCATCACAAACACATAACCGGGTGCAGTTTTCTTACCTTTCGATTCGCTAGCTTTGATCCCTCGACTCCTTGAGCACGATCCCCCTCGAGCCCTAGCGCTCACCTAAACACAACCATGGGCCAAAGTCATCATCAATCCTCAAGTCCAAAACCTAGCCTCGGGGCCAATCCTGAGCCCCCGGGAAGTCCTAGTTCCACCAAACAAGGTGGTGGAATCAAACCCCAAACCCTAGGTCAAAAGCCCTTGCAAACAACCCTAAAATCCCCTTCAGAAGACAGGGTAACACTACAACGCTCATGGGAGGGCGCTATAGCGCTACAAACAGAAGCAAAATCCCCTCAGCATTCATGGCCTAGTGCTACAGTGCCCAAAGGCTAGCGCTGTAGCGCTAGTCACAAACAGACCAGCATCAGTTTTTCCTTCCTGCGATTTCCTCGAACCAACTTCAACCAAAACTCTTCCAAATCTTTCCCAACCTCAAAAACAACCTTATGACCATACTCCACTCATCCTAAGCACCCCAAATACCTAGAACTCAAGCACATGCATCCCCAAACTCAAAATTCACCATAGCCACTTCTAGACAATGAAACTCAGCAGAAACCAGTTGAACATCAAAGTTAGAGCTTAGAATTTATACCTTTGATGGGATTTCAACCACAAGCTGCCTCTAGACTTCCTTGGCTTGCTCCTCCTCAGCCTTAGGTCTGAATTCCCTAAAGTTTCCATCCAATTTAACTTAAACACCATAGCTCAAAAACCAGAAACAGAAACTGAAGAACTCTAAAGTCTTACCTCAAGTGTTAGTGACCTCTTGCTAAACCTCTGCCAATTCCTCAACCCTAGCTTAGGATCCTTGATGTTCACTCTATCCCAGCTCTCCTCTGAGCTTTGCTCTAGAAATCCTCAAGAAATTGATGAAGGAAGCTTAAACCGACCTTAGAAAACTCTCTCTGTTTTCTCCCTTTCTTTTCCCTTCCTCTTCCTTCTTTTTCAGACTTCTACACTTCTCTACAATTCCCACTAACATAAAGCCTTGGTAATACTTAACTCCTGTAAGCCAAATGACTATTATGCCCTCCCTATTAAGTCTAAACCCTTTAATCCACTTAGGGGCATTTTAGGCATTTTAGTCATTTTACCCTATTCCCGCTAACTCCTCGAGTGTCTCTAATATTTCCCGCTTGATTCCCGATACCTAATTAATCACCAATAATATTCCTCAATGTCAAGATAGACTCCAGTACACCCACTAGATTCCCATATATACCCCTAAGCTCACCCCGAGCCGGGTATAAATCCCCACCATGACTTTTTCGCTACTTTGCTCACTAGGATCGTCTCGAGTCCCAGATCACAGATATATCCACATAATAATATGGTCTCGACAATTATCACATATATCAATACAGTTATGCCCATAATGGCCAAAATTATGATTATGCCCTTCTAACCTAATCAGGGCCCACATGCATACTAATACACATAGTCATGCATCTCAAATATTCAAATAGTCATATAACATGCTTTAAATCACAATCATGCATCTTAATCATTAAAATCACACATAATTCCCATTATGCCCTCCAGGCACACTAATCAAGGCCCTTAAGCCTTATTAGCAAATTTGGGTCGTTACACACTTGTAGGTCTACTGATCTACTGGATAAATTTTCAGTATGTCTTCAAGTATTAAATTGTTGAATATTATTTTCAATTGGGTCAGTTTCTGAGTTGAAAAAAATTCTGATACAGGGAGCTATGTCCCTTGACATGGGAAGACTATTCACATGATATGACATTGGAATTTTCTCTTATGTGGTAACTTTTTTTACTACAACTTAATTTTTTATATTTCTAATGATAATATATTCATATTATTTATACTAATAAGATTACTAATGAATGAAAACATGAACAGGTCCCAATATATATAGCAGAGAGCATCTCCTTGGAGGTCTTACAACACTAAATCAGGTACAACAGATGATTAATTTCATCTTAATTCTGAATACTAGATGAGATTATCATAAAAAGTTAAATTCTTATATATGTTTGCTTGTTTGTTCTTCAGCTCATGATTGTTCTTGAAGGATCACTTGCCCTTGTCATAGGGACAACTATAAGTTGGAGATCATTAGCTCTAACTGGTAACTAGTGATTACAATTACATATTTTATTTATTTTTCCTATATATCTATATATGTGTATGTTATGTGATTGAGCTGAATTTTTCAAAGAAACATACAAGAAAATGATATTTGACACTATTCATATACTAAAGTTACATCCTCTATGCTATATATGCACATGTAATGTAACTTCTACAATGATTCCATCTCCTTATTTGATTATCTCTTTGGTGGTCTGATCTGATCATATCTGGTTTCTTTGCCAAAGCTAGCTAGCTCGTGTTTAGAAATCATTTATATAAGAAAGAAAAAAACTCATTCCCGGAAATTTTAAGTTACTGTTGTGATTGTGTAAATATATATGATCTATTAAGTACTTGAAAGTCCTACTCATTTAATAAGCAAGAGTTTTCAAATACCTATGTTTTCTAGTTTAGTTAAGCTTAAACATGAGAACTTTTGGTAATTAAAATATATTTGTTGTAAAAGATTAATATACAATTCTAGCTATGGAAACACCAGAGTTTCCTCCCATATGTATGTACTAATTCAGCTACATAAGTTGTAAAGCATTCTAATCTATACATACCCATGTAATTCTATGTGTATATATATATGAGCCACGCATACTAAGTAATGATGGCTCTATTGCCTAGTAATACAAGTTTTATTTCCCCTGTTTTGGAAATACTTTGCACATCTCATCAATCTTTAAACTTTTCTAGTTTTGCTATCTCTGCAGTGACTAAAAGGAAAGCAAAGCTCTTAAAAAATATCCCTCAAAATATGAGCCATGAAAATGGCTACTACTAGTTCTATAAAGCTATAATCAAAATCAAATCATGCATTGGCATGATGACACTACTAGAATCAGAGTCAAATTATACATTGGTATGATTTAAGTTATGAGACTCAAATATCAAGAGTGTTGGTGATCAAAATCAGTGTTTACTATAAAAAAATAAATAAATAAAATGCTCAACCCAAATCTCCAAAATGATTTATCATTTCAAATAATTAGTTACCAACTATAACATTGATATTAACCAAAAGGGTATCCAAACTGTGTGATTCCCTAAAATATCACAACAATAGTGAATAAAAATTTCCTTTCATTTTAAACACATCTCTCAGCAACCAAACTATAGAAAGAAAGTTTTATGTTTAAAAGGAGCAACATATCAATTCAGTTGTGATTGACAACAATAAGTCATGATTTGAAAGAAAAAAAAATCTATCTACATCTTCGTTAACGAGACTCAAAGAAGACAAAAAAAAAATATATATATAACCTAATTTAAATCAAACACAATGATCTAAGTTAAATTCTTATATATGTTTGCTTGTTTGTTTTTCAGCTCATGATTGTTCTTGGAGGATCACTTGCCATTATCATAGGGACAACTATAAGTTGGAGATCATTAGCTCTAACTTGTAAATAGTTATTACAATCAGAGAAAGTAGCAGATACCTGGCAGCTATTCCTGAGTAGACATCAGCAGGTTTGTCTCCTACAACAAGATTTACTGCAGCTGCTCCTAACTGAAAAATGACAAATAAAAGACAACTTTTAGTTAATAGGAAAAAAAATTTATAAGATGCGATTTTAGTAAGTACAGATTCCTTTGATGCATTATATTCAATATAATTTTTCGTACAAAAATAAAAAATAAAAACAAGATGCTGCAAATTAGGTAGACAAGAAGGATTCACAAATTCCAAGAAAACAACCTTTATATTACAGCTTTTGCACTCTGCATTTTTATTTAACTCGAATAAAAGAGATGTTGGGCACCTTGTCCCTTCCCAGGGCAGCATAATGTTGTAGCCCATTGCACGAACCATCCTAGCAAATTGAACAAGAGGAAAATGATTAATTTTTAGTTATTCTCTGTATAATAAAACTATTATTCACATGGTATTGAAATACAAATATTCTGGTTGCCTCTCAACTTTTTTAACAGCGACAAAATAAAGAAAAATACTCATCTACTACTATAGTAACAATTATCAAGAGCTCATAATCTCTAGCACATATGAGCAGGAAGCTTTATGTTGCACATTGAAACAGAGGCCACAATGCCACATATCTTAATGTATTTTCACAAAAAAGCAACCCCAATAGCATATTATTGGCATAATGCAGAACAAACTCTGTGCAACCCAAGTGCATAAAAAAACTCAATGCAACATATCAACGTCTCTACAAATTGTGCCATAGACTCCAATGGAACCAGAGAATATGAAGAACCTGCTTCTATTTCAGCAGAGACAAATAAAACAGATACAATATTAATTAACTATCAACTAAACCTCTTCTTCTTCACTGTTGATGGCACTTATTCATGTTTTCATGGAAAAGTATTAAATTTTTACTTCTCTTGAATTAAAGTACCATGTCACAAATAGTACTAGTTTGGGCCATGATAGATCAAGTATATACATTAACCATAAAATGCAAACTATAAGGAATGCTCAAGCTTGTTTGGGCCATGATAGATCAAGTTTATTCACAAGTTGATTGCCCAAGCTTGTACAAATTGGGCAATCAACTTGTGAATAAACTCCAGTTTTCCCACCAAAAACAGGGGTTTTCTTTGCAACTATGCTACATCATTATCTGGAATTGTATTTAGTGGAGCTCAATACACATAAAGCCTATTAAAACAAGTGATGAAAACCATGAAAGTTACAGAAACATTGGCATTAATTGAATGTGATGAATATCTTGATTTTGGATATGGAAAGCAATATGTAGGTTTCAAAAGTAAACAAAATCAACAAACTTGAAGAGCAAATACCTCACTTAATGAAACTACAGAGTATATGGAATAGCCTATATATGACACGAGACATAAATTTAGCTTGAATTTAATTACATATAGCCTACACCCAAGACTTAATTGTTATGATTTCATTAATAAACATCACGTCTTACAAATAAATTTATGCAAATATATAAATAATGAAGAAAAAAAACAATATATCACACACATAATAAACAACACAAATCTACTGAGTCATTTGCTATTGAAGCATTCATTCGAACACCCTAATTGCATAAACTGTAATCTATATATAATGTATAAATTGTTCATTAGTTCATAGCATTGAGAAATGGTTATAAACTCAGATTTGTTCTTACAATCGATGGCCCTTTATAACTTTATTCATCATAGATCTATGGCTCGAACCAAAAGTAAATGGAATATTTAGAAATCTCAGCCAATATATAAATATATATACAAAAATTGAGTTCTATAGCAAATGGAAAGTTCAGAAATCTCAGCCAATTTTCTATCATCATCCAAAAATAGAAAACTCAGAACTAAGACAACAACATAGGCAAATGGTAAATCTATATTATATACAAAATTTGAGTTCTAAAGGAAAAGAGTTTGGAAAAGAAGCTTATTTACTTACTTGAAATGAACAAAAAGTTCTAAGCTTTCTTCTTCAACTTCTGGGGCCAAGGCTAAGCTTGGGTGCCAGCCATGGACTTCATCTGAATGTGATTATGGTCAAGTGGAGTAACAGTGGCCAAGGCCTCATATGAACCCAATCTCCTAACCCCAACGTTGTTCGAAACCAGAGCATAAGTCACCATGAGTATCACAAAAACAACAATTGAAAGAGAAAGAGATATGGATTGAGGAGCTACAAATTGTATGCCTTTAAAAAGAATAATAAATAAACCAAAACCTATTTTTGCCAAACTTGGCTTTTCAAGAATGTTATTTTTTTTATGCACTTTTGTGGTCAAACACAAAAAGTAGAGAATGGTCAAAAAATTGAACTGGAAAAACATCAAGAGTGATATAATTGCTATGATTATTATTATTATTTGTTCAGATCTTCATCAGTTGGCTTTAGGATCCAACAACTAATATATGATTTTCAATAGTTCTGTCAAATTTTAAATCAAAAGAACAAAAAAAAACCTATTAGATAGAACTAGACAGTTTATAACAATTAACATGAACTAGAACTCAGACCCAGAACAGAAGGATATATATATATATATATTATAGAAGAAAAGAAAATAAAAAATACCCAATGATCAACACCAGCCATAGATGACTTGAGTGTAAGTACTTTTGATCCACCTGAAGCTTTTTCGAAAAGAACCTTTCATCTTCCCCTCAACGACGTAAGCCTTATACCATTTATGAAAACCCAAATTTACATACAGAAACCCCATTCCTCATTAACAAGACGTGAGTTTTAAGCGGAATAAAATCGTCAATAAACTTACAGAAATGAATGGTTTATAAATCTAAAATACAAATTACACTAAGTAAAATGAAGCAGCTAGTTGATGAAATTTCTGTAATGATTTGCAGAAATTACAAGCAAGCAATTCAAATATACTTGAACAAAAATTAGCTTAGAGAGGTGGGACTTTCTTTCAGCTACTCTTTGATACCCTAAAATTCAAATTCAAATAAAAAAAAACTTACATTAGAACCAAAGTCGGGTCTAATGAGGTAGAACAAAAGAGATTAAATCAGGCAGTAAACTGAAATGAAAATTGAATTGAATCGAAATAGGAGATGAAACTCACTAGATTCAAAGACCATGCGGTAGGAGAAATCGGAACCGTCCGTTCCAGTAGGCCTTCCATATGTGGATTTTCTCTGCTGCATCTTTTCTTCTTCTTTTTCTCGGCTATGGACAAAGGGCTTTAGCTTAAAAAACTTGCAAAATTTTGGACAGATCCCTAAATTATTATTATTATTATTAATAAAGTTTAAATTACTTCACTATGATCATATAACATAGTTCAAGGAAACGAGGGATATCGATGAATCACAAACAAAATGCCGTAAGGAAAATGAAAAGAACCTTTCATCTTCTCCTCAACGGCGTAAGCTTGGTGGTGGCTCGCGAATGGAAGTCGCACTGGGTCGAAGGCACGCAGAGGTGGGCTCGCACCTAGGATCACTTGGTTCGGGGGTTGGGTTCATTGGGGCCTGAGATTTGGAGCTTGGCTCGGAGAAAAACGGTTGTGAGGGTGGTGGTTAGGTGGTCGGAGCTGAGGATGATGGTGGTTACGGGAGTGCGGCTAGGGCGAAGGGAAGAGAGAGACGAGAAGGAGAAGGGGAAAAAAGGTATCGGGTAGGCTGGTTTTTTTTTTATATTTATTTCTATTACTTTACCACTTTTCACCTAGTATATATTATAATACATTTTCCAAATACTTATAATTATGTGTTGTGGAAAGTAGTTTTTAGTGTAGTGGTTGATGCCCCTGTTTTTGTCGTGTTTCAGGTTGAAGAAGTCTTCTTAGTGGGGAGTGAGTTTGAGTTTGAGATTCTGTTGCTGCCCCTGTTTTTGTTGTATTTCAGGCGGAAGACACCATATTCACCTGTTGATTTATTAGGTTTGATTTTGGGGTTGAGAAGAGGGTCAGGGATGGGGTTGGGTCGCGTTGGGTTGCGCAATACAGGGCAAAGGCCTATGAATGGAGAAGTTGCAAGAAGAAGAGAAATGAAAGAAGAAGAAGAAGCAAGGAAGAAAGAGGGAAAAATTCACACTTTAGTTTTTAATTTTATTTCAGATTTATAAATTAATATTAATTTTTTTGTTTTTAATATTTTTAAGTATTTTTTATTTTAAATAAAAATGATTTTTATATATCTTTTAATTTAAAAAAATTAAAAAATTATGACATGACATTAATTTAAATGGCTAGGTGGCTTCATATTGGTAGTTAACAACCACAACAAACAGAAACTTTAGATTTACTAATGGAACCGTGGATTAGGAGGTTTCACGAAGAAAAAAAAGAATAGGGACTAAGTGTATAAGAATGTAAAAATAAGGGGATTTTGCTACTAATTACTCATTAAAAATAAATAAATAACCGCTTTATTATTATTATGACTGCATCCTCTAAAAAAATAATCATCTTGATATATTTGGTGTGACCTATACCATTTATGTCTAGCAGTAATTGGACAACAAAAAGTACGTAATTTGACTTAGTAATTTAACTTATATTATGAGAAATTCACATTTTAAATGTAATTTTCTTTTTTTTTTTAAAGTTGTACATTTTTATTTTTCCAATGGTACAGCCTATATTATTTTAAAAGTGGTATTTAATATTTTTAGTAAAATCTCATATATAAAAAAATTAAAAATACAATAAAGTTACTTATAGTTAATTAAATGGTTCTTCAAATAGTGTAATTTCATTTTTGCATTTTTCCATTTGAATATGACTTTTAATAATTAAATAAATACTCAATTTAATATATATATATATATAATTACATAATTGAAGTGCACTTAACTTATATATTTTAATATTTTACCTAGAAAGAAATATATAATAATTTTTTTTTAAATTGTACCTTTATATTAATTGATTGTAATAATCTTTATAGATTATATGTGCTTTAGGAAATTTAGAACATTTATTATAAATATACTTTTTCATAATTATTTGTGTACAATTTCTTAATTGGCTAAATAAATTCAACGAAGAAACTTGATGTTGTCGATTAATATGATAAAGATCTTATTAAACAATTAAAAAAAAGTAGTGTGATAATATATTCTTTAACTGTGCAGATCATTTAGACAGTGACACAAATATAGAACAATGTAAAATAAGCATAAATTATTAACCAATTATTCACACACAAGCAATCCACACGTACACAGCACACGTACACACAAGAACTAAGAGTGTCTCCTTGTTATAAATGAAATATTATTTCACGTGCGCTATCTTTAAAGAATATTTAATCAACAATAACAAAATAAAAAATTAATTAATTAATTAATTAGGCTTTTGTTTAAAGCTTCTCTGTTATAAAAGAAAGAATGTTGATCACTAGCTAAAGCTAATTAAGGAAAGGAATATTTCTCTGAGAAATCCGTTGGTTTATTATTTTACTCATCATCATCATCAAATTCATCATCGTGATCTGTTAAAAATATTATTCCTTTTACATAGAATAATATGTATACAATTTTTTTTTTTTTTTAAATATATATAAGCTGCAAATGTTAGACTATATGATAAATCATGTCGATCGTGTTACATGACAGCACTTTATTTTCCTTTTTCTGTCTTTTCATTATCAACCTGAATCATGCATGGATTTGGGATTGGAATGATGCATCTTCCAGCTTATTTCTTTTTCGGTGTCAACTTATATATATTAATCCAAAAGTTAAAAATAAATTAATAAATAAACTATTCTATATATCAATATTACTATAACATTTTTTTGAGATAATAATATTTCTAGTATTAATAATGAAACTAGTACAATTTTTTTTTTGGAATAGATTTTATTTTTATTCACATTGCAATGGAAACATAGCATAAATTGGGAAAGAGATTTCCTCCAACATGCAAAACTTATTGTCTAGCCAAAGGACATGCTTAATTAATCAATGAGCTGCCATGTTAAATTTGCTGCCAACATGAGATAGAGATGTCCTCGAAAAATTAGACAATAATTTTTTTTATATCATAGCAAATTATTTCTAGGTCATTCTGGCAAGTTGAATTGTTGTTCAGTGCCATTACAAGAGACAGAAAATCAAAAGAAACTACATCAAATTGAAGTCCTACAACTTGAGCCCATACAAGTATCACTAGTAGCTATAGCTTATGCTTGAAAAGCTGTTAAAACCCCTGCATGATAACACAAAAGAGTTTAAAATATAACATCTAAATGAGAAAAATATGAAAAATGAAAAGATTTAAGTAAGGTCACCATCAAAACACAACAGCCCTAACACAAGGGAATTCCCTTGGTTAGGATTTCTCAGCCCTTAAAGAAAATATACATACATTTCCTAAGAACTGAGTATAAGTTTAAAATGAAGATAACCGAACTCCAATTTACCTTTTAAAGGTTTCGATAAATCCGCCAATACTTGTTTTTCGGAGGAAAGAATAATTGCTCCAAATCTCATTGTTTCTATCTCGGTAGATATTGCACCATCAACCATTAAAATATTCACTACTACAAAAACACCCTTTTATGACACTTTTTTGGGGCACTCACCTAGATGCGAGTCCTAAAAACAACTCCTGGACCTTTTAGGACTCGTGTTGCAAGTCCTTAAAGAATTTCTTTTAGGGCTCGCGGAGCGGGTCCTAAAAACTATGTGTGTCCTAAAAGTTTGAGTTTTTTTTTTAAACAAACACCTCCTGGACTCCTAAAAACTTATGTGTGTCCTAAAAGTTTGAATTTTAAAAAATTTCAAATTCCCTCCAATTTTTTTTAACTAAAATTGCGAGTCCTAAAAACTTATGTGTGTCCTAAAAGTTTGAATTTTAAAAAATTTCAAATTCCCTCCTATATTTTTAACTAAAATTTTATTATTTATTACTTCACAAAGAAAAATATAACACAACAATCCATTCTATCTCTCTCTCTCTCTCTCTCTCTCTCCTTGCTCTCTTCCCCCATTTCTCTCTCTTTCTCTCTCTCTCACGAACTCCACAACCAAGCCACGGACGGTGGCGCTCCGGCCGCCCCCTCCTACATGCGCCGGCGCAATGGATACAGAAGGTTGGCGACCTTTAACCCCCGCAAGCCCAGCCCCTCACGTGCCGCCCTTCGCTACCTAAAGTCGTTCGAAGTTGCAGTGGTGCTATTTTTCCCAAACTCTTCCGAGTTTTTTTCGACCGCCTCGAGCCACCCCGACCCAAATGAACACCACCAGTGCATTCATTGTGCTTTGGGCATCAAAACCCACTAAAGGATTGATCATTTTCCCGAACCACCACCGTGGGGTGGTGGCACCGCCATTAACGTCGGAGCTCCGGCGGGAGCTTTGGCTATCAATTAATTTTTTAAAAATTAAAAATAAGACTAAAGGCACTCAACGAGATTTTTTAGGACTCGTAAACATTCTTTTAGGACTCGCAACATGAGTCATAAAAAATCTCAGTTTTTAAGGCTCTCAAATAGAGGACTCGCATCTCTAGTGATTGGGGGGGGGGGGGGGGGGGGGGTTCCCTAGTTCCTCTCTTCTTTGATACTGAAAAAGACTCTACAGTGATGACTTTTGTCATCGCTGTAGATCAAGAAGTCCTTCCTGTAGTTATACAGCAATGACATGTAATCACCAAAATGACGTCATTGTAGATCTGTATGTGTAGCAACCTACAACGGCGACAAAACATAGTCTCCGCAGTAGTGTTTTACTATAATGACATGTCGGTCATTGTAGAGAGTCTTTTTTTTCGGTTGTACTGGGATATTGCAACGACATGTTGTCATTGTAGGTGGTTGCGAAATTTGAAAATTAGAATTTTGAAAACTCCTACAGCGACTACATGTGGTCGCTGCAAGTCCTTCGACCGCCCCATCTACAGTGACGATATGTAGTCGCTGAAGAGTGTGTGGGTTTATATGCCTCCAGCGACCACATTTTGTCGTCGTAGTGTCACGAAATCTCAGATTTTCATGTTCAGCGAGCACCCTACGACGGCGACTCATCGCTGTAGCTATACAATTTTCTTTTAAAAAATAATTAATTTTATTGATTAAAATTTATTTAATAAAATATTAAATAAATAAAACCATTTTATTTAATTAAATAATAAAAATAATTTATTAATTAAACATTAAAACCAATTTAACAATATTCATAGTCTCAAAAATGTAAAATACAAAACATAAGTAGTATTGTCTCTAAAATAAAAAAAAACAACACAAGATATTAATAAGTTCAAAATAATAATATAATAAAACTAAATGTCATAAAAAATCAATTCCAAAGTCATTATCGTCGGCCTGTTGTGGTGGTTGCTGTTGTGGTGGCTTCTGTTGTGGTGGCTATGGTGGTTGTAGCTGCTGTGGTTGTTGTGGTTGAAAGTTTGTCATCATGGATTGTGTCATATTCATGTCCAAGTTGACAGACTCAAATTGTGGAGCTTGGATGTTTGAATTTTTTGCTTGCGAAAATTGTTGTATTTGCTGGAAGTTGTTGTTCTAGGTCATAAACGCTTGATTGAAGTATTGAATCATGGACTGGAAAGCCTTAGGTGGCACTATTGGAGGGCCGACTATGGTGGACTGAAACGATGGTGCCTCTAATTGTGAAGAGGATCCGGTGGTGCTTGAGGAAAAGGTACAAGTGCCCTTCAAATTGCGTCCAATACCTCGATTGTGGCCTCGATGTTGACCAAGTACCTTTGAGATGGCTTGTGTCTTATTGACAGTGGCACTTCCTGCTGAAAATTCAGATTGAGATTGGGATTGGGATTGTGTCCGGACTTCTTACAGCAAGGCATCCTGCAGTTTAGAAACAAGACAATTAATACATAATATAATTGAATAATATACATATATACAAAACTCCCTTGGCTTCATCCAGTCTCTTCTTAAGGTTTGTTTTTAGCGTCTTGTTGACAGCCTCGACCTGCCCATTGGCCTGGGGATAGGCCACAGAGGAGAAGCTTTTAACAATGTCGTGCCTCTCGCAGAATTCGGTGAAGAGATCGCTATCGAACTGCGTTCCTTTATCTGACATGATCTTCTTTGGCAGCCCGAATCGACAAACAATATTCTTGACCACAAAGTCGAGGACCCTCTTTGAAGTGATCGTCGCCAGGGGCTCTGCTTTTGCCCACTTTGTGAAATAGTCAATAGCCACCACCGCATAGCGAACTCCTCCTTTTCTAGTGGGGAGTGCACCAACCAGGTCAATCCCCCAGACCGCAAACGGCCATGGGGATGAGATCATCTTCAGCTCGGCCGAAGGAGCCCGAGAAATTGTGGCGAATCGCTGGCACTTGTTACATTTTTGGACGTAGGAAATCGAGTCCTTTAACAGAGTGGGCCAATAGTACCCTTGCCTCAATATCTTCAAGGCTAGGTTTTGCCCCCCAGTATGATCTCCGCAAAAGCCCTTGTGCACCTCCTGCAAAATGGTCTTCGCCTCGCTTGGCAGAACACACCGTAGGAGAGGTAAAGAGAGGCCACGCCGGTATAATATCCCATCTATCACTGTATACCTCGGAGCCTGGTAAAGTACCCTCCTTGCGTCATTTCGCCCCTCGGGTAACTTCCCTGCCATGAGATACTTAAGGATGGGAGTCATCCAAGTCGGTCTGGTGTCGATCATCTCGACCTCCACCCCGATTTCCTCTATGCTTGGTCTTTCAAAGAATTCTACCGGCACTAGCCCCAAAGTTTCTGCCTCCCCGGAAGTGGCGAGCTTCGCCAAGGCGTCGGCGTTGGCGTTCTGCTCCCTGGGTATCTTCTCGATTAAGTCGTGCTCAAAAGCGGATAGCTCTTTCTTTACCTTGGCCAGGTAAGCAGCCATCTTGGTTCCCTGTGCTTGGTATTCTCCTAACACTTGGTTTACCACGAGCTGGGAATCGCTGTAACACTGGACAGAGCTGGCCCTCAGCTCCTGGGCCACCCTCAGCCCAGCCAATAAAGCTTCGTATTCAGCCTCGTTGTTGGAAGCTTTGAATCTGAATCATAACGCCGAGTGGAATCGATGTCCCTCTGGTGATATCAATATGATTTCGGCCCCGGAACCGTTCTCGTTAGACGAGCCATCTACGAAGACTTTCCATGAGGTTTGAGCTGATTCTTCCACCGGGTCTTCTTGGAATCCTGTGCATTCTGCCACAAAATCAGCCAGGGCTTGGTTTTTTATTGCAGTTCGCGGCAGGTACAGTATCTCAAATTGGCTGAGCTCGATAGCCCACTTCAAGAGACATCCCGATGCTTCAGGTTTCTGCAAAACCTGCCTTAAAGGCTGATCGGTTATGACGTGTATTGAGTGGGACTGGAAATACTGTCTGAGCTTTCGGGAGGCCGTAATAAGGCAGAAGGCCATCTTTTCCATCAACAGATACCGGGATTCAGCTCCGAGAAGCCTCTTTCTGATGTAATAGACTGGCTTTTGAGACTGGTCCTTTTCCCGGACTAGTACGGCGCTAATCGCATCTTCCGTGACAGCTAGGTAAAGGAAAAAAGGTTCTCCTGCCGTTGGTTTGGATAATACGGGCGGATCGGCTAAATGTGCTTTCAGGTCGAGGAAGGTACATTCACATTCCTTGGTCCACTCGAATTTTTTATTTCCCCGGAGCAGCTTGTAGAATGGCAAACACTCGTCAGTAGATTTAGAAATAAATCGATTAAGGGCCGCCATCCTTCCTGTCAGACTTTTAATGTCTTTTCGTGACCAGGGTGAGGGCATCTTGAGTAGCGACCTGATCTTATCGGGGTTCGCTTCTATTCCCCTGGTATTGACGATGAAACCCAGGAATTTTCCTGATGCAACCCCGAAAGTACACTTTTGGGGGTTTAGCCTCATATTGTATTCTCTCAAAATCTTGAAGCATTCCTCCAGATCGGAGACATGGTTATCGACAGTTTTTGACTTGACCAACATGTCGTCAGCATACACTTCCATATTTTTCCCGATCTGATTGGTAAACATCCTGTTTACCAACCTCTGGTACGTAGCTCCTACGTTTTTCAGCCCGAAAGGCATGACCTTGTAACAATAAACGTTAGTTGGGGTCATGAAGCTAGTGTGTTCCTAGTCTGCCGGATTCATGGCGATCTGGTTATAGCCTGAGTATGCATCCATAAAAGACATGAGCTCGTGCCCCGCCCTGCCATCTACCAATTGGTCAATCCTGGGCAAAGGGAAGCAATCTTTGGGGCATGCTTTGTTCAGATCGAAAAAGTTGATGTAGGTCCGCCATTTCCCGTTGGGCTTCGGGACCAACACAGGATTGGCGACCCAGATTGGGAACTTTGCTTTGCGGATAAAGCCGCACTTTAAGAGCCGGGCTACTTCCTCCTCTAGGGCCTTAGCTCGGGTCGTTCCTAGGCGCCTTTGTTTTTGGGACTTTGCAGGCAGGTTTTATCCAAGTGGAGGGTGTGCACGATGACGCCCGGGCTGATCCCTATCATGTCTCCATGAGACCAGGTGAACACATCTAGATTTTCTTACAGAAACCTAATCAGCTCTGCCTTCCTTTCGCTACATAGGTTTTTCCCGAGCTTCACCACCTTCGAGGGGTCTTGTGGGTCGATATTTACCTCCTCGAGCTCTTCGATGGCCTGGAGCTCTGATCTATCCTCGCCTACTCTGGGGTCGATATCATTATTTAAGATGATACCCTCCCCTCCGGCAATCTGAGGTTTTTCTATCTCAAGACTAGGTACAATTTCCTGAGATTCTTCACTCCCGCCTGGATGGTCATCGTCTGCTGCCCGGGTCTTGATTTTCCCTTCATAGAAATGCTATAGCATTTCCTGGCAGTGAGCTGATCACCTCGGACCATGCATATCCCCGTGGAAGAGGGGAATTTTAGTGCGAGGTGGCGGATGGAGGTTATGGCTTCAAATGCTATCAACGTAGGTCGGCCCAAAATAGCATTGTACGCGGCGGGACAATCGATGACCACAAACTCGAGGAGTATTGAGACAGTCCGGGGTCCCTCTCCCAAGGGAATCACCAGCTCGATTGTTCCTATTGCTGCCGACCCTTCTCCAGAAAATCCATATAGCATCATGGAGGTGGCTTTCAACTCGGTGACAGATAAACCCATCTTTTCCAGCGTATACCGGAACAACAGGTTCACCGAGCTCCCATTATCGACCAGTATCCTCCTAACTCTCCGGTTGCAAAGCTGGGCGGCTATGACCAGAGGGTCGTTATGGGGGAACTGGACGTGACTGGCATCTTCCTCGGTGAATATGATTAGTTGCCTCTCTAGTCATTGCTGTTTGGGTAGATGCTGCTCTGGGACGAACTCCACTCTGTTATGAGCCTTCAATTCATTGATATATCTCTTCTGGGCACCTCTGCTCGTGTCGGCCAGATGGGGGCCTCTGGAGATCATGGAGATCTCTCCTCCTATCATAGGAGGAGGGGTGTCCTGATTTATCTGGGGCCTGGGCTGACTTATCGGAGCTTCTGGAGCTGGCTGACCGGCGGGAACTCTATTCCGCGCATACTGAGCCAAGGGTCCGGCTCTGATGAGAGTCTCGATCTCATCCTTCAAATGCCTACAATCATCAGTGTTGTGGCCAATGTCGTTGCGGAATCGACAAAACTTGGAGGGGTCCCACTTAGCCTTCTGGTGCTTCAAAGGCTCCAACTTCTTGCATGGAAGGCGAGCAGAGTTTGCTAGGAAAATGTTCTCCCTAGTGTTTGTGAGCTCGGTGTAAGTCGTGTAACTGGTTTAAATTTGTCCATGGGTTTATTCTTCTTTGGGCCGTGCTGGCCGCCCTCGCTGCTCCCTTTTCTCTTGCCTCCACCCAATTGGTTATTCTGTGTAACGGTTTGGGTCGCTTTCACGACATTCGTTCCCACTCCAGCGGGCTGACCAGGGGCTTGGCTGGTTCCCACGGCCGATGCTCGCGCCTCCTCCAGGTTTATCCATCCCTGAGCCTTATTTAAGAATTTTTCCACGGTGCTGACACCTTTTCTCTGTATCTCTTCCCAGAGTTCGCCTCCAATGAGGATCCTAGTCCTCAAGGCCATAAGCTTGGAACTATCATTTGCGTCCCTGGCTCGAGCCGCGACGTTTGCGAATCTACTCAGGTAAGCTTTCAAAGGTTCCTCGGGCTGCTGCTTTACGTTTGCCAGGGTGTCGGCTGTGACGCGGGCAACCTGAGAAGCTCGGAATGCCCTCTTGAAGTCGGTGGAAAAGGTTTTCCACGAGCTGATGGACTGCTTTTTATTTTGCTTGAACCATTGCCTAGCTGGCCCAGTCAGGGTGGAAGGTAATATCAAACACCTTAGCTCGGGACCGATGTTGTGGGCCATCATCAGGGTGTTGAACATACCCAAATGATCCGACGGGTCTCCGCCCCCATCGAATTTGGACAAGTGGGGCATACGGAAACCAAGTGGATACACCGTGGCTGCTATGCTGGGGGCGAAGAGCTCGAGTTCATCCCCCGAGTTGTACTCATCTTTTTCCTTTTCCGATAAATGCTTCCTCATCAGCTCCTCCATCTGAGCTAGATGCTCTAGGGTTTGTTCCTTACTTCCTTGGTTGTTCTGGGGCTGTTCAACAACTTCAGTCCCATTGTAAGCGTTAGGCGGGTTATTGTCCCTCCTAGCTTGAGCAAGGTTAGGCGGGACATTCCCGCTGTCACGTACTTCCGACAGACCCTCCCCTTGTGAGCACGACTACCATTTCTGGCTGGATCTCCTCTCTAAGAGTTGAGGCGATCTCGGAGGTCAGCCCGAAGGCTTTGAGCCGAACTCAAACGATGGCGCAGGTCTTCGCCGGACATGCCACTTCGATGACTCCCGGTCCAGTAACTTCCATTTGAAAAACTCGGAGCCCGCCGCTGAGGGTGAGGATCCAGGATTTCCCCATGCGCTCTGTTGCGATGGGAAGGACCGGTAGAAGGAGGATTTCTCCTGCTACTCCCATGAGCCGGAATGTCTCGGACTGGACGGGGAGGAGATGGGTATCTTATTGGTGATGGGGGTTGCCTAACTGGTGACGCAATCCTAGTCCCGTCAGGGCGAATTAAGCTAGGTCGCGACTGCTCCGCTCTACCATTCCCCGCGTCCTGCGCTCGGCAGTCTGACCATGGTGCAGGACGGCTGGCCTGGGCAGGCTGTCGTCGCGAGCCCTCCCCGGATCTCCTTCGCGAGCTGCCTCGGGCCCTCTTGGGTGCACTTGAGGGTGGAATCGAGCTAGGATTTGAGGTCCGGACCGATCGGCTGAATTGCTGATCGGCCCTAAGAAGTTCCTCAAACGCATTTCCTAGTGGTGCGACGTGGGAGTAGAATTCGGAGTCGAGGTTCTGACCGACCGCCTGGGCCTGGACCGGTTACCCCGGCGGGACTTATGAGTCCCACTATGCGTCTTTCCGACGTTAGCGTCGGTTGTAAGAGGGGGCAATCGAGCCAAGACCTCTTCGATTTGCTTGTTTGTTTTCGACAGCTGACTTCTCAACTGTGCGTTTTCCATCTCTATCGCCGTGTAGAAATCTGGGTTTGGATTTGGCGGCCGGGGAGCCGAACTTCCGGTGTCGCCCTGGCCCATTGGCTGCTTTCCCGGTCACTGCTGAACCTCGGGGTTTTGCTCATCGGATATGGCGGCATGGTGGGCCTCCTGCCCATCATGTTGATCCGCTTCATTACCATGCCTCGAACGAGTAACCACCATGGTTAGGCTTCTGCGATGGCACCAACCTAAATCTTCTCAATGAAAGCACCAAACTGCTGACGCGGTTCTTCGCCAACAGGTAATTATACGAATAAATGGGATGGATTAGTACTAAATAGTGAACCGTAATGTGTAAATATTTATCCTCCAAACTGGCGAAATTAGTATGGTGGGAAGGTTATCACCCCTTCTTTTTAGGTGGTTCGAAGGTTAAAATCCCTCTAGTCCACCAGTCAATATTATTGATATTTCTTGAGTATTCCTTACAGAGTGTTTCCTTACAATCAAAACGCCAACCCCTTGCGACGCCCAAGGTCTCCATATTTATAGGGAGAGGACACCTGGGTGTTGGTAAAGGGGGTCATCCCGTGACCTTCTTACCCATCATGTCACCTCTGTGACATTTATGATTATTTCCTAAAACCTGACAATGAAGTGTTGTCTAATCAATAGGTAAGGGGGATAATGGGCCGCATGTCCCAAACCAGTCGTGGGGTGCCTGAACACGCACGTTTATGCTGCGTGTCCGAGAATTCAGGAATGGAGTAGACACGTGATGTCTGATATGCGCACGTTTACATTGCGTGGTTGACTTCACAAATGGTCGGGGGTGCCATATCTATGTCACACCTCGAGCTTGATGTAGCGCCAGCTCATGATATCTATACTGCTGACCCGATGCCTTCAAGCATACTTGCTAGCCCTTTGATTAGCTCGGGCTAAAGAGGTGGAGACTCGTAACAGCAGCTCCGGGTAAATGGTTTCCACGTGGAGGATTGAATTATGCCATTTTCCAGCTCGCTAATAACTCGTAGATATTTAGGGCGTACAGTAGAGGACCCTCATTAGGCTCAACCAATGAGATTAGAACATTTAAATGTATGTTTTGGAGGTAATTTATGTAATTGTACAAACTTTCTATATTAGCCCAAGCGACGTATTGCCTGCTACTAGGCGATATATTGCTATGACCAGGCGATGCATTGCTTGGTCCGTCTCAGCCAAGGGTTTCAAGCTTTTGGCGACGTGTCGCCTTCTAGGGGGTGACGCATCGCTGACGCCTCTGTTTTGGCACTTCAATACTTGTCTCAAAACACCTCCAAATGCTCCCAAGCTTCTTGGGTGCTCTCATATACTCCAAATATACATTTTGGATCCAAAAAGTTGATTTATAATTGTATATACTGAAAGTCAACTTTCACATGTTGACTTCTGTGAAATCGTTATTGTTTTAGTATCTCTTCGTGCTTAAACAATTTCTCCATGTATTTAACTAATCTCAACAATAACACTATTATGTAACAAACTATATAGTTGTGCAAACATAATGATAACAATCACAACAACCATAACTAATTTAGGCTCTAATATGGTGTAATTACACTAATAAATATTATTAATTATTAATTTTTTCTTTTACATTTTTTAATGTGTACCTATGTTGACTTTCTTTTTTTCTTCTTTTGAACTATAATATTTTTTTAGAAAAAATTATATTCTACTATCTTCCAGGTTTTTTTTCCAAGATATGGTAAATTTACATTTTTCTATTCAATAGAGTTTTCTTTTTAGTTATATTTATGTATTATTTAACTTCATATTATACTAGTTGTGTGATGATGATGTTATAAATAATCAATTATATTATATAAATATTTATGGGTATTCCAAAAAGTAAAAAGTACACACTGCAGATTAGTTTAGATAAGTAGGCGTGGACGAAGGGCACGGCCAACTTGACTTTGGATATTTTGATTAAGATGCAACTGGAACAAAACCTAATTCAATAAGTCATGGCTTTAAAAATGAAAGGAAATCAAATTATACATATTATATAATAATTTTCTTTGACGTAATTTTGTGGCATTATAAGGAGCAAATTAATATTAATGCGCGGTTGGGGGTGGCAGCTTAGGGGGTAATGTGTGAAAGTAGAATCTATGAATTATAACGCTAAGCTTAACATATCCACTATTAAAATAATAAATTATTACATTATGTCCACATGAGTCACATGATGATAAGTCGGCATGACGACGTAAAAAATCAACCCAAACTAAAACGTCACTAATATCTCTATATATAAAAAATTTGTAGATAATAAATTTTTTTGATTTTAATAGAATTTTTTGTTAACTTTAACAAAATATTCAAATTATTTAAGGAAATATACTTTTAAAATAAATGAAAAATATATATTATATTAATATTAAATACAATTTAAATTCAAATATTATAAAATATCATTATTCCGAAATGTAGGCTCGAAAAGTGTAAATTAAAAAAAAAAAAGATTTGGTTGAACACTTGTATAAATATGCATAATTCCTGACCTATTGTTGTTAGCGATTGAACACAAGTTTATTAAAGGTTCGAGCTTAAGCTTTAAGCTAAAAAAGAAAGACTCTTCTTCGACGCATATGGGTGTTATTCGAGCCTTAGTTGCAAGCTCGAAGGTATTGGTCTGAAAAGATTAAGTTCGATGAAACCACCACCTGATGAGGAGGCCGATCGAAATAACAAGTTCGAATTTATGTCGATCTCGAAAGCGTATTAACCTTGCATTCGAGGTCAGCAACATGTTTTGCATACAAAAGTTGTTAGGAGATCCCTATTCTTTAGGGATTTGTAGTTATCTGATAATTAAATCTCAATTATCTTGGGATGTTATGTATTTAATTACATTTATTTCATATTAGAATAATTAGTTGGAACTTATATTCTCCCAACTAGGCTTATAAATAGCCTGGTATTTTATTGGTAGACACGCACAATCTTGTACTGAGAATACTCTGTTGAATTGCTTTGAGAAAGCTTTGAGAGAGTATTACGAATCAATAATATTAACTTGTGGACTAGGTAGATTTTAATTGCTGAACCACGTAAAAATCCTACTGTTCTTTTCTTCTTTTCTGAATCTTTGTTTAATGCTCTTCAAATTTAAGTTGACGAAAAACGATGTCAACAATTTGGTGCTTTCATTGAGAGCATTAAGCAAATCTTTGGATTGTTTAATCAGAAACCTTTTGCATTGCCAATGGCTACTGTGAACAACCCATGAGCTAGTGGGCGACCATTGCCCCAAGTACCTGAACAACAAACTCCTCAAACTAAGAATTATCCTCGGAGGCCTGGGAAACAACCGATGATAGACCACGGCCCAGACGAGGGGAGTGCATCATCTGACTCCAGGGGGTCGCCTGCTCCCAAGTCCAACGAGGACCTCTATTATTTTCCTGAGAGGTACATTCCCATTGTGGAAATGGAAAATCGCCAACTGCGTCAGTAATTGGCAAGCGCCACAAGCCACAATGAAGAATTGGCTAGGTAGGCCGCCGAGGTCCAGGCGCCACCCTAGAGGCCCAGAGGGTGTCTCTGCAGGAGCACGACCGCCAGGAGGGCTGAGCAAGGGGCCCAACAGACCCAGCCAAGGCCTAGGGAAAACACTGGCGACGATGGCCCTGGAAGGAATACTCAAGCCAATAGTGCTGGAAATCCGACAGTGGAGGTAACTACGAGAACATGGAATAACCGAGCTCCCCCAGCAGCTTGAAGCACTAACCCTGAATCAGTCAGAAATAACCAAGAACTAGTCCGGGCCAATTTTGGACCTTCCAGGCCCAACAATGGCAGGCCACCACCATTGCCTATAAGGCATCCATCGTCTCCTATAAGACACCCTTCACCACTCTGAGAGGCACCCCAGCCAGCTCCTAATAATAACCGAGCAGGGGAGCATGCACCACAAAGGCCATCTCAAAGTGGTAGCCGAGATGGGAACCCTCGAACTCGACTTGGACATGAGGACGAGCGAGAGGAAACTCGAGGACATAGGGCCGCCCAGCTAGTAGGAAGCCACATGTTGAGATCATAAACAACTAGAGCAAGAGGGCTGGTGGAAGATCCGCCTCACAACCATCAAGCCCCTCAACTAGATCAAAATATTAGTTTTATGAGTGGGAGCTTAGACCTTACTAGGTCTGTAAGCATATATAATATTGAACCCAGGAATGCTGGGAATTATGGCAATAATCCTGATCTTCAAGATCATCTGAATTAGAACCAGGGGCAAGCCAATCCCTCGAATCCCGATTTACGCGATCATTTGAACAACCGAAAGGAACCTATGCAGCCAGTATATGGGAACCAGTATAACTATATAGCGGGACAAGGAGTTGGAGTTTTTATAAACAATAACCCGCTACCCCAAGCACAAGTTCAGCCTCTAGTGGACTTGGTCCATGAGAGAATTAATCAGCTCGAAAGAGCGTTCAGGCTCATTCAGGATGAAATGAACAACGACAAGGACGACGAATCCGATGAGGAGCTTAAGCCTTTCGCTCCGCATATTTCAAACACAGCATTCCTTCATGGGTTCAAGATACCCATGTAGCCCCATTTGACAGGAACTCAGATCCGTATAGCCATCTGAGCACATTTAATACCATCATGCGAGCCAACAACGTTGGCTACTAGCTAAGGTGCATGTTATTTCCAACTACTTTGGTAGGACCAGCGAAAAATTGGTTCAAAAAATTCAGAAGGCATTCTATCTCATCTTGGGATGAATTGGTGAAGGAATTTAAAAAAACAATTCAAAGCCATGGTAGGCGTCAGGCCCGAGGCCTCGACCTTGACCAATGTCAGACAACAGCCAGGAGAATCATTACAAAGCTACTTGGCGAGGTTTAACATAGAGGTGGCACGAGCTCGTAATGGTGATGATAGTGGTCATATCATGGTCGTTCGAGCTGGTATATTGCCAAAAAGTACTCTTTGGTATGATATGCAGAGAAAACCGATAAGAAAAATAACCGAGTTCAACAAAAGGGCTCAGAGATTTGTCAATGTAGAGGAGGCGAGGTCAGCATTAAAACTGACCCCTCAGCCCATTATAACTTCAACAATGAATGTTAACTTAGTCTCGACCTCGACTACCCCATCAACGTCTCGACCCTTAAGAGATAACCCTTCAAAAATGAAGAAAAATGAAGGCAAAAACTCAGAGGCAGACTGGGGGAAAAGGAAGAGGGGAGAGAAGTATTTCTCCATTTATACGGTTTACACCGAGCTCAATGAAACTCAGGAAAATACCTTCCTCGCAAATGAGAATCAGGCCCCATTTAGGCGGCCCGACCCAATGCGAAATCAGAAGTAAAAGAGCGACACCAACAAGTACTACAGGTTCCACAGGGACGTCGGACATACCACTGATGAGTGCCGATAACTGAAAGGTAAGGTCGAAGGCCTGATCTTGAGAGGATATTTCGGACAGTATATAAGAAACTGAAATACCAATCAAGCGTCGTCTGGATAGAGGATAGATTCTGTGCAACCTGCCCAACAGAATAACACCTCCTGAGCAAGGGAGGATGATCGACCTCCGCCAATAGATGGGGAGGATGTGGTAACCATCTCTGGAGGACCGCACCTTGCTGGATCGAGCAGAAATGCCTAGAAGAGATATGTGAATGAGCTCAAAACTGGAGACGGTTCTCCCTACGAGCCTGAACCACGAGCTCCAAAGCAACAAAGGGTTGAATCTCAACCCATTACTTTTATAGAAGAAGATGCTTCGCATGTTTAGTTTCCCCATAACGACCCTCTGTTCATCACATTTTAGCTTGCCAACAAAAGGGTACGCAAAGTCCTGATAGATAACGGGAGCTTAATCAATATCCTTTATAAGGCCACTCTAGAAAAGATGAGACTCTCGCTTCGAGAATTGAAAGCTTGTGCAACAACGCTGTATGGATTTTCAGGAGAAGGGATTGCCAACACAGTATCCATCGAGCTCCCCATAACCTCGGGAGACTATCCAATCATGGTGACCAAGAAGATGGAATTCATAGTGGTGGACACCCCGTCGGCGTACAACGTACTGCTTGGGAGACCAGCCATGATTGGGCTAGGGGTAGTGTTGTCTATTAGGCATTTGTCCATTAAGTTCCCGACGTCTAGTGGCATTGAGACGTTGAAGGGAGACCAGCTCGCCGCACGGGAATGTTATAGCATTTCCATGAAAGGAAAGAACCAAACAAGTGCACAAGCACTTGTAGTTATTTGGGATATGAACGAATCAATCTTCAAAATAGAAGAAGAGATCGACCCTAGAGTTGAAGAAAGAGTCAATCTCGAACCAATGGAGGAGCTTGAAGAAGTAAAGCTCGATGAGAGTGATACCACGAGGGTGGTAAAAATAGAAAAAAATATTTTCGTAAATGCAAAATAGCAATTAACTTGCTTTTTGAGAGAAAACCAGGATGTGTTTACATGGTCACATTCAGATATGGTGGGGATCAACCTGAGTATCATGAGTCATGGACTCAACATAGATAAGAGCTTCCCTTCGAAGCAACAAAAAAGGAGGCTCCTGGACGACGATAGGAAGAAAGCCCTGAAAGAGCAGGTCGAAAGGCTAAAGGCAAATCGGTTTATTCGAGATGCTTTCTACCATGATTGGATAGCCAATCATGTGTTGGTTCTGAAGCCCAACGACAAGTGGTGAACCTGCATCGATTATTCGAACCTCAACAAGGCATGTCCCAAGGATTGCTTTCCCTTGTGTCGAATCGACCAGCTCGTAGATTCCACTGCAGGACATGACATCATGTCATTCATGGACGCTTATTCTGGATATAACTAGATAGCCATGCATGCACCCGACCTAGAACATACAAGCTTCATGACCGATAAGGGCTTTTACTATTACAATGTAATGCCGTCCAAGTTCAAGAATGTAGGAGCCACATACCAATGATTGGTGAATAGGATGTTCGCTCAACAAATAGGGAATAACATAGAAGTTTATGTGGACAATATGTCAGTCAAGTCTAAACATAACTGAAACCATGTGGATGATCTCACTGAATGTTTCGCTGTGCTCCGAAAATACAATATGAGACTCAACCAACAAAAATGTTAATTCGGAGTATCATTGGGAAAGTTTCTCAGATTCATAGTGAATGCTTGGGGTATAGAGGCTAATCCCGACAAGATTAAAGCATTAATTGACACGCCCTCACCTTAAAAACATAAAGATGTTCAAAGCCTAACTAGAAGAATGGCGGCCTTAAGTAGGTTTATCTCGAAATATACAGATCGATGTCTTCTGTAACGTCCTACTTCCTTAGAGCCATTACTAAATGAGTTTAAAACGTGCTAATCTCTCGCTAATCGAGGTTTTAAGTTAAAAGTGTAGCTAACTGTGTTGAAGGTTGTTTTCAAACATTAAATATAAAAATGTAGTCATTCATTGAAAATACTAAAAGTTAGACATTTGGGATCTCAAAATACTGTTTTGAAAATATTTACAACTCAAAATACATTAAGGGTTGACTAGGCGACAAAATTCAGGTTAATACACCACTTTTCCAAAAATCTCCCTGGCCGTGATAGCCAGGCAGGCCGAACATGTACACGTCGCTTCACGCTCTCCGTACTTATAGTTGGTCGCCATTCCCTTGCCCTTACCTGCACTATAGAGCACCCGTGAGCCGAAGCCTAGCAAGAAAACTCAACACAAAACAATTAACATATGCATATCTATCAACCATCATACAACAAAACAACCAACAGGCTAAACACATAGGGTCCATGCCGTCCCATGCGCTTTACCAGGCCCTAGGTTTGCGGTCTTCACCGTGAGCATGACTCCAGCATCTAAGAAAGGTCTCGCCCTAATAGATCGCACTCCGCATGCTCATGCCGCTCACGGCCCCTTGCCGTACTCGGCTTTGTGCTCTGCGTGCTAGCACCGCTCCCGGCCCTTGCCGTACTCGGCTTTGCATTCCATTTGCTTAACGTCGTTCCCAGCCCTTTGCCGTACTCGGCAACCTGCCATTCTCGGTCTTCGTCGTTCATTCACAAATATGCAATACATATCATATAATCAACATATACCTAAACAATTACAAAACATAATCAATAGGGCTACGCCCTGCAAGTCAATCACATAGGGTCATGCCCTGCAATACAAACTACAGGGACATGCCTTGCTCTATGGGTACAACAATTTTCTTACCTGTGTCCCAAGCTTCCTGAGCACCGCAATCCCGAGCACAGTCCTCTAACCCGAGCCTTGCTGAAAACCTAGTCACAACGCATTAACAGTAGCCATCCATCAAGCTCTAATCCATTAAATAGCTTTGGGATATAATTATAGTCTACGGGACCTTAGATTCTACCAATCCGGGTGGTAAAATCCTTCCTGAGCCTTAACTTTTGGTTTCCCGAGCAAAAAAACCTTCAAGCAGCCAAAACATTGAATTAGGGCCGCGGCCCAGCCCCTTAAGGGCCACGGTGCGCCCCAAAACGTAGGCAAAATGCCTCCCTTTTAGGAGACACGAGACGCGACATACCCTTCCTAGGGTCGTGGCATGACTCAAGAACAGAGGCCTCCCCAGGCCTTCACGCACACACGGGCCGCGACATTCCCAGCCTTGGGCCATGGCTCGAACCTCCCAAACCCAGAAAACCTCCATTTTACCTGCATTTTCTTCGAGCCAATTCTTCTAAAATCAACCCAACTCAATATCTAACCGAGAATTAAGCCTGGACTTCCCTTCCACACAATCTAGGCTCCATAACAAGTCCATAAATAATCACATAAACTCAGCCAATAACCAAATTAAACTCAAGAATCCAATCCACATGCAAACCTATAACTCTAAACAAAACTCAGCAGAAACTCAAGTAATTCAGTGCTAGGTTTCTTACCTCAAGGATGAATTCGAGCTTAGACTAGTTCTCCAGCTCCCTAAGCTTATCCTTCCCAAGTTCCAAGCCTTAACTTCTAAATTTCTCCTCCAAAATTCCAAGAACCAAATGTGTCTTTCAAAGGATGAGAGAGAACCGAGAGAGAGAAGAAGCTGAGAGTTTCTATTTCCTTTACTTAATTCCACTAGTTTCTTAAATCATCCGAGCTAAGTAATACCCCTGCCAAATGACCAAACTGCCCCCTTAAACTTATCTTAAATCCTCAAGTGCCACCAAGGGAAATTTAGTCATTTGCCAAATCTCATTAAGTCCCCAATTATTCCTATAAATCCCCGTTTAATCCCGACATGTCTAAATACTACTAAATTAGTACCCATTACTCAATAAATCCCAAACTCATATTATATACCCAAAATACCCCTAGGCTCCTTCCGAGCCGGGTATTCGACCCCATTGTGACTTTCTAGCCAAACTGCTCCCTAGGACTATCTCAAATCATGCATCACTAATATATCACCACTCACACCTGGTATCAATCACACTATATACAAATATTGCATGTATGCCCTCAATGGGATAAAATTACATACATGCCCCTAATAACTAAATGGGGCCCATATGCATATTTAATTCACCTAAACATGCATTTCTAATCACATACTCATCAAATTCACAAATTAACATAATAAATAAATTATTGCCCTCCAGGCATGCTAATCAAGGCCCTAAGCCTTATTAGCAAATTTGGGACGCTACAAGTATCCCCTCCTTACAAAAATTTCATCCTCGAAATTACTTGAATAACTCGGGATACCAATCCTGCATATCTGACTTAAGCTCCCATGTCGCCTCTTCTAGTTGTTGTTTCTCCACAGCACCTTTATCAAGACGATGGTCTTGCTCTACAAGACTTTATCCTTCAATCGAGAATATGAACTGGATTCTCCTCATATGATAGATCCTGGTCCAGCTCCAAGTTCTCATAACTCAGTATATGCGTAGAATCTAATACGTACTTCTGGAGCATGGACACGTGAAATACATCATGAACCCCTGATAGAGCTGGAGGCATCGCCGACCTGTAAGCTACCTCTTTAACCAGAATTTCAAAGGGGCCAACAAACCTAGGGCTCAGCTTGCCCCGAACACCAAACCGTTACACCCCTCTAAGGGAGAAACTCTGAGAAATACATGATCACCGACTTGAAATTTTACACTCCTGCACCTCAAGTGTGAGTAACTCTTCTGACGACTCTGGGAGGCAAGCATTCGAGCTCTAATCTTTTCAATCGCCTCATTGGTCCTCTGAACAACTTCAAGACTCAAGTATCTTCTCTCACCCGTCTCATCCCAATGAATAGGTGATCTAAACTTCCTCCCATATAACATCTCATACGGAGCCACTTCGATAGTCGCCTGATAACTATTGTTGTATGAAAACTCAATCAAAGGGAGATACTTACTCCAAGATCCCCCAAAATCCAGCACACAGGCTCATACATATCCTCAAGTATCTGAATCGTCATCTCATACTATCCATCCTTCTAAGGATGATAATCAATACTAAACCGCAACTACGTGCCCATAGCCTTCTACAGGCTCTCCCAAAACTTGGAGGTGAAGGTGGGGTCTTTGTCAGACACTATCGACCTTGGTGCCCCATGAAGTCATACAATTTTCTTCACATACAGCTCAGTATACTGCTCCACATTATAAGTCGTCCTCACAGGCAAAAAGTGGGAGAATTTGCTATACCTATCCATAATCACCCACACTGAATCATGCTGTCCCATGGTCTTCGACAATCCAACCACGAAGTCCATGGTCATATCCTCCCACTTCCACTCTGGAATCCCTAGAGGTTGCAATAATCTTGCCGGCCTCTGATGTTCAGCCTTTACTTGTTGACAAGTTAAATACTTGGCCACATAATCTATCACATCCCTCTTCATTCCCGCCCACCAATACAGAGTTCTCAAATCTTGGTACATCTTCATTGTACCCAGATGTAAGGAATAAGGACTGGTATAAGAATCATCCAAGATCTCTCGCCGGATATAAGAATCCATTGGAACGCAAATCCGACCCTTGTACTTTAGTAGTCATATCTCCAAAATAGAGAAGTCTCTAGCCACTCCGGCTAGGACGTTCTCTTTGTGCCCTCTCAACTGGGGATCCTTCCCCTGCGCCTCCTTGATCCTCTCAAGAAGTGTAGACTGAAGAATGATGTTGGATAACCGACCAACCACCAAATCTACACCCACTCTAGTCATCTCCTCAGCTAACTTATCATATATTTTCCTTGAACTGAACAACTGTCCTGGGCCCTTCCAACTTAATGCATTGGCCACTACATTGGCCTTCCTAGGATGGTATAGAATATCGCAATCATAATTCTTTACCAATTCCATCCAACGTCTCTGGCACATATTCAGATCCTTCTGAGTAAAGAAGTGCTTCAGACTCTTATGGTCGGTGTATATTTCGCACTTCTCACCATATAGATAATGTCTCCAAATCTTAAGTGCAAATACCATCGCTGCCAACTCTAGATCATGCGTGGGATATCTTTGCTCATACTCCATTAGTTGTCTCGATGCATAGGCTATTACCTTTCCAGCTTGCATCAGGACACATCCAAAACCCTGTCTGGAAGCATCACAATAAACCACAAACTTCTCATTTTCTGATGGCACACTCAATACTGGAGCGGTGATCAGTCACTACTTCAATTCCTTGAAATTTTTCTCCCACCTGTCTGTCCACACATACTTAGTCTTCTTTCGTGTTAATTCGGTCAATGGTGTGGCTATCCTAGAAAACCCCTCGACAAACCGCCGATAATACCCTGCCAATCCCAGAAAGCTCCTAACTTTTGGTACACTGCTTAGTCTAGGCCAATCTCTCACTACCTCAATCTTTCTTGGGTCAACCAGAATCCCCTCCTTACTGACAATATGGCCTAGAACTGTTACTTGCGGTAGCCAAAACTCACACTTGCTAAACTTAGCATAGAACTTATGCTCTCTCAACCACTGTAATAACAGGCGCAAATGCTGCTCATGCTCTGTCTCTGATTGGGAGTACACCATTATGTCATCAATGAACACAATTACAAACTTATCCAAATAGTCCTTGAAGATCATATTAATCAAATCCATAAAAGTTGTTGGAGCGTTGGTTAATCCAAAGGACATAACTAGTGTTGACGGCAGAAACTCGTCAATGAAATATGGATGGAAAACTCAAAGGCTTAATCAAGTACTTATGAACTCAGAAGAATTTGTATAAATTTGAAGGAAAATTGCAAGTGAACAATAGAAGAAAACTTGTATATTGCTCTTAGAATAGTCTGGTGTTACATCTGTTTTTCCACCCCTTGGCTTGAGGGGTGCAGGTCTATTTATAGTCTGGGTCTAATGGTCTCTAATACAAGGTGGTCCCAGGGGACAAGAAGGTACTTGGGTACACTGTTAGGGTAGTAGCACAGGTGGTAGTGGTGTTGGAAGAGTGGTGGTCAGCTCTAGTACGTGTCAGGGGTCTGCAAAAGTACTCCTGCCTTGGTACCATATTATGCCTCCACTACTTGTCAGGTACGAACCTCATAGGCGTGCTAGGGGAGTACTTACTATGAACCATTCTTGTACTTCCATTGCTTGCCTGGTGTGGACATCGTGCCGTACTCTAACTCCTCTTTGTTTGCAGGTGCATTCCGTACCTGTACGAGCTCCTCGAGCCACAGGTTTTCACCCTCGCAAGGTACCTTATTCCCAAGGGCTTCAAGTGTTGAAATCCTTATATGTTATTCCATGATGCTTGGCAATCAAGGAACTTGCGAGATGGCCCTATGAAAATGAACCGAGAGGTGTCTCGTGAGGCCTTCGTCGCGATACCCCCAGGGCCCCTTATGATGGGTGACTTCGCGGCATCCTTGGCGCGAGACCCTCAAGACACTCCTAGCACAACACCCTCGGCATGGGATGCTCACGATGCCCTCGGTGCCCCTTGTGATGGGTGAGCGTGCGAGGCACTAGCGCGGATGAGGTAAGGCGTGCCTCGCTGTGCGAGGCACTGGTGCGCAAGACCATGGTGCTGCGTGCCTTGCTTCACTAGACGCTGGTGCGAGGCTGGGTTTCGAGACGTAGGCGCGGGCAAGGCGAGTTGTGCCTCGCTGTGCGAGGTGCTGGTGTGCGAGACCGTGGTGCAGTGTGCCTTGCTGCGTGAGACGCTGGTGCGAGGCAAGGTCACAAGATGAAGGTGTGGGAAAGGCGAGGTGTGCATCGCTGTGTGAGGCGTTGGTGCGCGAGACCGTGGTGCGGTGTGCCTTGTTGCACAAGACGCTGGTGCGAGGTTGGGTCGCGAGACGCAGGTGCGGGCGAGGTGAGGTGTGCCTCGCTATGCGAGGCATTGGTGCGCGAGACCATGGTGCAGCGTACCTTTCTACGTGAGATGCTGGCGTGAGGCTGGGTCGCGAGATGCAGACACGGGCGAGGCGAGGTGTGCCTCGCTGTGCGAGGCGTTGGTGCGCGAGACCGTGGTGTGATGTGCCTTGCTGCTCGAGGCACTGGCGCGAGGCTGGGTTGCAAGACGCAGGTGTGGGCGAGGCGAGGTGTACCTTGCTGTGTGAGGCATTGGTGCGCGAGACCGTGGTGCAGCGTGCCTTGTTTCGCAAGACGCTCTGGTGGTCAGCAGGGAATAAGGGTGTGTGGCACCTGGGCGCTAGGAAATTTGGTCTTCACGAGGCGGAGGCCTCATGAGCTTCATGGGAGGAAGACTCCTAAGAGCTTGACACTCGGGTGTTCAACCAGGCAAGGGTCTCGTGAGGCACATGGACGCCCGACACATGGGCGCGAGGCCCAGGGGTGCGAGACACACAAGGGTGTCATGAGCCTTCGAATCTTCAGAGACCTGCGGGGCACTTGGGAGTGTTGTCTAGAACGTGGTTTTGTGAAACCTTTGGGCCTGAGCCCGATAGCAGGACTAAGTGACCCTCAACCACGTATTTCAACCAGGGACCAGACACTTTTTCTTTGGTGGATTTTTGGCATCCACACTTGCCCCCCAGTCTATAAGGAGGCCTTTAGGCGTCCTTGTAGACTCGTTATAATGCTACACTTACTATGCTCTGGTGGTATTGTTGTGTGATTTCTTGTAAACCAGGTTGTTGACGATGAGCATTCTTCAACGAAGTTTGTGATGCTAGTGACAATGGTGGCACATTCTAGGCTGTCATGGTCGTGTGAGTGGAAAGATAGCTAATCAATATCCAGGTATGCATTACCTCCACGGGGGAGTTGTCAAGCATCATGGCACGTTGTTATTATTTCATGAGATCTCTCAGGATGACTATGTATAGATGAAATCATATGGCAGTCCAGGGCATGGTCAAGTGCCAGATGAAAAGGACTAAGTATTGACATGCTAGGCCACAAACCGAGTTTTTCGGGGGCATTAGGCCAAGTGTGACCATCCTTCTTGCCTCCGAGTCTTCAACCTTCACCTGTCAACACATGAAGGCCTTTGTTTGTCATATTTTTCATGGCTGCGATACTTGCATTATACTTGGAGGCATATAAGGCATCAAAAGATGTCATTTAGCACTACTAGTTGATGAAGACCTCGCTATGCTAGATAATCTCGCACAACGAGACCCTCTCAGGGGGAGGCTTGCCTCCTTCTCTAATTGGTGTGAGATTTTGAGAAGCCATTATTATTTTTTTTATGAGGAGCTTTTAAAATTCCTCATGGTCAATAGCTTTATGTTGAGAGGGTTCCCTTTAGGACTCCTCTACTGCATGTGACTCGTGTCTGTTGGTGCACCTTGATTACTTGTAAGGATATGTTGGCCCTTTGGGCTCTTGTTACCCATTTATATATTTTTATGCACGCATTTTATTTTTTCTAGAAGCGTCCTTCTCGTCATTAGGCATAGTACTATTTTTGTAAGTGTCTTCTTTGAGACCCTTTTTGCATGCATCTTCTTTGAGACCATTTTCGTAAGCATCTTCTTTGAGACCCTTTTTTGTTTTTTTTGGGTGATCTCTCCTCGTGTCGAGACCTTTATGGGGAGATGGTCCTTGTGTAACCTCGTGAACACCTATTTTCAAGGCCCTTTTTCCCTTGGTAAGGCGACTCGGTCGATCTAGACATGGGGATCTCTTTGGACTCCCTTTTTGTCTTCTACAATGTGGTCCTTTTGCAGGATGGGTTTGTTCATGAAGAGGTCATTTTTTAGGGACCTTTTGATTTTTTTTTTTAGATTCTATAAGGGTAGCTAGTCCTTATAGATTCAAATGTTGTCTCATAAGGTTCACCGATCTCCAATATATGTATCATAAGTGCTTTTATATGTATATATGTCACTAGGCCAGATGCCTGTTTCACACTTGGCCAAGCGTTTTGAATGCCTTGGCATCTTTCTTTGCTAGAAGTGATGAAAGAACGTTGGGTTGATGCTTGTTCTTCCCACAGATGACGCCAAACTGTTGACGACAGAAACTCGTCAACGAAATATGGATGGAAAACTAAAAGACTTAATCAGTGACTTATAAACTCAGAAGAATTTGTAGAAATTTGAAGGAAAATTGCAAGTGAACAATAGAAGAAAACTTGTATATTGCTCTTAGAATAATCTGGTGTTACATCCGTTTTTCCACCCCTTAGCTTGAGGGGTGGAGGTCTATTTATAGCTTGGCTCTAATGGCCTCTAAAACAAGGTTGTCCCAGGGGACAAGAAGGTACTTGGGTACACTGTTAGGGTAGTAGCATAGGTGGTAGTGGTGTTGGAAGAGTGGTGGTCGACTCTAGTACGTGTCAGGGGTCTGCAAAAGTACTCCTGCCTTGGTGCCATATTATGCCTCCACTACTTGTTGGGTACAAACCTCATAGGCGTGCTAGGGGAGTAGTTGCTATGAACCATTCTTGTACTTCCACTACTTGCCTAGCGTGGACATCGTGTTCGTACTCTAACTCCTCTTGGTTTACAGGTGCATTCTCTACCTGTACGAGCTCCTCGAGCCATAGGTTTTCACCCTCGCAAGGCACCTTATTCCTAAGGGCTTCAAGTGTTGAAATCCTTATATGTTATTCCAAGATGCTTGGCAATCAAGGACCTTGCGAGACGGCCCTATGAAAATTAACCGAGAGGTGTCTCGTGAGGCCTTCATCGTGACACCCCAGCGCCCCTTATGATGGGTGACTTCGCGGCATCCTCGACGCGAGACCCTTAGAACACTCCTGGCGCGACACCCTCGGCATGGGATGCTCACAACGCCCTTGGTGCCCCTTGTGATGTGTGGGCGCGCGAGGTGAGGCGTACCTCACTATGCGAGGCGTTGGTGCACTAGTGCGGTGTGCCTTGCTGCATGAGACGCTGGTGTGAGGCTGGGTTGCGAGACGTAGGTGCGGGCGAGGCTAGGTGTGCCTCGCTGTACGAGGAACTGGTGCACGAGATCGTGGTATGGGGTGCCTTGCTATGCGAGACGCTGGTGCGAGGCTGGGTCACAAGACGCAGGCACAGGCGTGGCAAGGTGTGCCTTATTGTGTGCGGCGCTGGTGCGCGAGACAATCGTGCAACTTGCCTTGCTGTGTGAGACGTTGGCGCGAGGCTGCGTCGCGAGATGCAGGCGCGGGTGAGGTGAGGTGTGCCTTGCTGTGTGATGCGCTGGTGCGCGAGACCATGGTGTGGCGTGGCTTGCTACGCGAGACGCTCTGGTGATCAGCGGGGAATAAGGGTGTGTGGCACCTAGGCGCTAGGAGATTTGGTCTTCACGAGGCCTAGGCCTCGTGAACCACATGGGAGCAAGACTCCTAAGAGCTTGGCAATCAGGTGTTCAACTAGCAAGGGTCTCACGAGGCACATGGACGCCCGACACACAGGCGCGAGGCGGGGGCCTTGCAAGGCCCAAGGGCGCGAGACACACAAGGGTGTCATGAGCCTTAGAGTCTTCAGAGACCTGCGGGGCACTTGGGACTGTTGTCTAGAATGTGGTTTTGTGAGACCTTTATGCTTGAGCCCGATAGCAGGACTAAGTGACCCTCAACCACTTTCAACTAGGCACCAGGGACTTTTTCCTTGGTGGATTTTTGGCATCCGCAACTAGGAATTCATAGTGTCCATGTTTCTTGCGGAAAGCGGTCTTTGGTATGTCCTCATCCTTAATCCTTAACTGGTGGTAACCTGACCGAAGGTCAATCTAAGAGAACACTGTCTTCTCCTGTTGCTGGTCAAACAAGTCGTTGATCCTAGGTAGTGGGTACTTGTTCTTAATGGTCAACTTGTTCAACTCCCTATAGTCAATACACATCCTTTAAGATCCATCCTTCTTCTTGAAGAACAACACTGGAGCACCCCATGGCGAGAAACTCGGTCTGATGAACCCCAAATCCAGTAGCTCCTGCAATTGAATCTTAAGTTCCTTCAACTCTACCGGAGCCATTCTATAAGGTGTCCTAGATACTGGCTCCGCCTCTGGTACCAACTCTATAACAAACTCAATCTCTCGCTGTGGTGGCAACCCTGGAAAATCTGCAGGAAATAAATCTGGAAACTCACATACCAACCTAGTCTCACTCGGCCCAACCGCCACATCTCTAGATGTATCCATAATGTTCGCTAGGAATCCTATGCAGCCTTCCAGCATCAGGTCTCTAGCCTTCAGTGCCGAAATCATAGGTACTCACGATCCACTCATTGTCCGCACAAATACAAAGGGTACTTCCCCTTCCGATTCAAAGGTCACCATCCTGCGCTTGCAGTCAATCGTCGCCCCGTACTTCGATAACCAATTCATTCCTAAGATCATATCGAAGTCATCCATCACTTACTCAATCAGATCAACAGACTACTCTCTACTGTCTATCTCTACTGGAAATACTCTAACCCATCTCTTAGAGACTACTAGTTCCCAAGTCGGCAATAAAGTTTGAAATTCCCTAGCATACAAATCACTAGGTCTACATAGCTGATCTATCACTCTAGCAGACACAAATGAAGGTATAGCCCCTGAATCAATCAATGCAGTAAAAGAACATCCAGCACTAGAAGTCTGATTTGTCACGACTGAGGGGCTAGCCTCAACCTTAGTTTAGGTCAAGGTGAATACTCTGGCAGGAGCGAGACCGTCGCTTTGCAGTCCTTCTTCAAATGGTTGATACTCACACAAATAAAGCAGCCCTAATCCTGCAATCTCCCTGATGTCGTCGTCTGCATCGAGGACACACTGGAAAACTCCTCCAGTTATCTCCCCCACCCTGATGGCCACTGAAAGTACCCGGTGCCCTCCTATATGAGCTAGGAGGAATGAAAGAGTTTGGGGCCTTTCTCTTCTGCTCACTGGGGCCACTACCCTGACTAGAGCCGGTGAAAGGAGGCAACATCCTCCGAGCATCGTGCCTAGCAGCGCCTTCTCTCCATATCTAATCCTTGTCCCCCTCATCTGTAAGGGCCTTGTCCCCTACCTGAGCATAAGTGGTAGTCCCCGGATCCAAAGTTATCTTAACATCATAGGAGATCATAACATTCAATCCCCACACAAACCGGTCTCTTCGTGCCATATCAGTCGGCACCAAATCCGGTGCGAACTTCGCCAACTGGCCAAATCTTAGGGCATACTCATAACTGTCATACGGCTCTAAATCAGGTTGGTAAACTCATCAACCTTTGCAGCTCGGACTGCAACACTGTAATACTTCTCGTTGAAAATCTTTCTAAACTCTTCCTAGGTCATAGCTGCAACGTTCCTTCTCTGAGTCACCACATCCCACTAGATGCAGGCATCCTCTCTAAACATGTGCAGGCATAAGCTACCCTCTCATTCCCTTCCACCCTCATGAAATCCAGGATGGAATAAATCATGTTCATCCACTACTCTGCACGCAGTGGGTCTGGTCCACCCTCGAAGGTGGGAGGATGCTACTTCCTAAACCTCTCATACAAAGGTTCCCACCTATTCTTCATAACAAGCTGAACTGGCACTAGCGCCATGACCTGTTGAACCTGCAACCCAATGCCCTAAGGAGGGGCCTATTGCCTTAACTATCAAAGCTCTTCTTTTATTCGGTGAAGTCTAGCTTCCATTTTGGCAAATAACTATTGCCAATTCTATGGGGCAGGTGGAGGGTCCTGACCCTGGTTGGCATCGTCGGCCCTAATGCCGTGGAGTCTGATTGATCTCCGAGTCATCTCAACAATATGCCTGCAATAAACGACGCCGCTTATCAGGCATGATAACAACATCCAAAACCACCTCCTAATTCATATGAACCATCCATAAACAACAGTCCACCAAAACACAGATAACATACAACAATCAAGGGGCCATGCCCTAACATCATGCATATGCTTACACATTCATCATGCTCTATATAAAATAATCAGGCAAACATGGCATTTAACACACAATCAAGCATATAATTCAATCATTATCAACCAACCCTGAGTCGAGCTTGTCAATGGCAGCGAGCGTACATTTTCGGTCAATCTCCAAGAACAATAAACCTTGGCTCGCTTTGATACCAAGTTGTAACCCCCTACTTCCTTAGAGTTGTTACTAAGTGAGTTTAAAACGTGCTAATCTCTTGCTAATTGAGGTTTTAGGTTAAAAGTTAGCTAACTGTGTTCAAGGTCGTTTTAAGACATTAAATATAAAAATGTAGTCATTCATTGAAAATACTAAAAGTTAGACATTTGGGATCCCAAAATACTGTTTAGAAAATATTTACAACATAAAATACATTAAAGGTTGACTGGGAGACAAAATTCAGGTTAATACATCACTTTTCCAAAAATACACCTGGCCGTGATAGCCAGGTAGGCCGAACATGTACATGTTGCTTCACGCTCTCTGTATTCATGGTTGGTTGACCTTTCCCTTGCCCTTACCTGCACCATAGAGCACCCGTGGGCCGAAGCCCAGCAAGAAAACTCAACACAAAACAATTAACATATGCATATCTATCAATCAACATATAAAAAATAGCCAACATGTTAAACACATAACGGCCATGCCGTGCTAGGCACTTTACGAGGCCCTGGGTTTGCGGTCTTCACCGTGAGGAAGACTCCAGCATCCAAGAAGGGTCTCGCCCTAATGGCTCGCACTCCGTATGCTCATGCCATTCCCGGCCCCTTGTTGTACTTGGCTTTGTACTTCGCGTGCTAGCGCCACTCCCAGCCCTTGTCATACTCAGCTTTGCACTCCATGTGCTTAACGTCATTCCCGGCCCCTTGCCATACTCGGCTTCCTGCCGTTCTCGACCTTTGCCGTTCCTGGCCTTCTCTGCTCATTCACAAATATGAAATACATAGCATATAATCAATAAATACCTAAAAAATTACAAAACATAATCAATAGGGCTACGCCCTACAAGTCAATCACATAGGGCCATGCCCTGCTCTACGGGTACAACAATTTTCTTACCTGTGTCCCAAGCTTCTTGAGCACCACAATCCCGAGCACAATCCTCTAACCCGAGCCTTATTGAAAACCTAGTCACAACACATTAACAATAGCCATCCATCAAGCTCTAATCCATTAAATAACTTTGGGATATAATTCTAGTCTTCGTGACCTTAGATTATACCAATCTGGGTGGTAAAATCCTTCCCGAGCCTTAAATTTTGGGTTCTCGAGCTAAAAAACCTTCAAACAGCCAAAACATTGAATTAGGGCCGCGGCCTAGCCCCTTAAGGGCCACGTGAATGAAAACCCTAATCCAAAACCCTATTTCTTATGCCACAAGAAACCTAGGACTGAAAATACCCCATTACTTGAAAAACCCCATTTTTACTTGTTTCTACATGCAATTTTTTTATCTAAACCGTAGTCTTGATCATAATAAAACTACTCAAATCACAAACTTGCCTAGTGCAAGGGTGAAGCCATAAAAATATGGTTAAAAAAAGGCCATTATCTGGAACAAATGAAACGTGTAAAATATATATAAAAAAAGGAGGTATGAAATTATATATAATGATTAGAAAGCTTACACAAATTTGTTTGTGGATACAAGGAGATCGTCGATTGAAGAAGCAAAAGCAAGGATGATCTCACGGAATCAAATGTATTGGAATGGCCTTGTTTTTTTAGTTTAGAGAACATGCAAGGAGAACTCTGGTTCTTTCTTTCTTCTTCTCTCTGGTTTGTGATCTCTAAAGAATAAAAGTGAAAAGTGATGAATATTTAGAGGGTGTACATATATATATCCCAGTGGGGATATCAAAGGTCGATAGGATCTGGGCCATTGATTTGGATTAAAAGAGGATCAGAAGGAGTATATTTAACTATGGAAACTTGCGACAAAAAGGTCCTAGGAAAAGACGTGTGCAAAATAGGGAGGTACTCGAGTACACTCAGTATGCAATCCCCTAATGACAAGTGTCTGCATTCGAGTGAGGTTGGTGGGGATGCTTTTCGAAAGTGAAGTTCAAATGTTTCCTTCTCATAGGATTCGAACCAACACTTTTGAGGGGCAAAATGTTACACCCAAATTTCAAGGATGAATAAATGAGCCTCGAAATGTAGGCTTGAAAAGCGTAGGCTCGAAAAGAATAAGCATTGACTGAAAACTTGTATAAATATGCATGATTCCTGGCCTGTTGTTGTTCGCGATCGAACACAAGTTTAAAGGTTCGAGCTTAAGCTTCAAACTCGAAAAGAAAGAATCTTCTCCGATGCATATGAGTGTTATTTGAGCCTTAGTTGCAAGGTCGAAGGTATTGGTCTTCGAAGATTGAATTCGATGAAACCACCAACTGAGGAGGAGGTTGATCGAAATAACAAGCTCGAATTTATGTCGATCTCGAAAGCGCGTTAACCTTGCATTCGAGGTCAGCAACGCGTTTTGCTTACAACAGCTGTTAGGAGATCCCTATTATTTAGGGATTTGTTGTTATCTGATAATTAAATCCCAATTATCATTGAATATTATATATTTAATGTATTTAATTACATTTATTTCATATTAGAGTAATCAGTTGTAACTTCCCGGAAATCAAGGGAAGATATTCTCTCAACCAGGCTTATAAATAGCCTGGTATTTTTTATTGGTAGACACACACAATCTTGTACTGAGAATACTCTGTTAAATTGCTCTGAGAAAGTTTTGAGAGAGTATTATGAATCAATAATATTGACTCGTGGACTAGGCAGATTTTAATTACCCAACCATGTAAAAATCCTACTGTTCTTTTCTTCTTTTTTGAATCTTTGTTTAGTGCTCTTCAAATTTAAATTGACGAAAACATCGTCAACAATTAATATGAATTCAAATATTATAAAAATATTATTATTATAAGGGTTATTTGCGACAATAATGCCTATGTAGTTAAGTTTGTTGCACTTAAATGCTTATGTAAAATTTTTGGCGGCAATAATGCCTACCGCTACAAATTTGGTGCAGCCGTTGGTCCTTGAGCCGTTAAATGTATAAAGGGATATACGTGGCAGTACCTGATTGGGTCATTTTTTATTGGTAAACATTTTTTTATTTTCTTTTTCTCCCCTTCTTCCTCCCTCTTGTTCATCCGGAATCCTAATCCTAATCCTTGTTTTCTTTTTCTTCTTTTCATTCTCTTCTCCCCATTGTCCCACACAAACCAAAAGCTTGAACCTGAAAACTCAAGATCTTTTTCTTCTTCTTGCTTGTTGTTTGGGTTCGTTTTTCTTTGTCTAGATCTGAAGGTCTTATGATTGGGCGAGCAGGGCTACGAGGGAAGGGACCGGAGAAGAAGGCCTAGGCGAGATGAGGGATGGGCCTGAGAAGAAGGTCTGGGTGAGATGAGGGATGGGGCCAGAGAAGAAGGCCTGGGCGAGATGAGAAACGGGGCCAGAGAAGAAGGCCTGGGCAAGATGAGGGACGGGGCCGGAGGTTCATACACGGTGAGGTTTTCTTCTTGCGCTTGGGCGAGTAGGGCTACCATGGTTTTCTTCTTGTTTTTTTTCCAGTCGGTTCATACACAATGAGGTTGGGCTAAATCTGAAGATGAGATCGAGGTTGGCAGAGAGAAGAAATTTCAGATCTAGTTTTTTGTATTTGTTTTATTATTTTGAATGAACACAAGTTTGAGAAAAAAAAGACACAAATCTGGGTTTTGTATTGTTCTTTGCAAAGACACTAACTGTATTGTTCTGGATTTGGATTTTGTATTTTGATGGAGTTTTCTGGGTTTGGTTTTTGTATTTTGACGGAATTTTCTGAGTTTGAGTTCATGCCTACAAATTCATTAATTTTTTTTTTATTATTCTTAGATGTTAGATGTTAAATTTTAGAATGTTTAATTGATTTCAATTAATTTATTGAATTCTTTATTATTTATAATTTATAAATAATTTTAAGGGTTTTAAAAATATTTAATAAATTAAAATTAATTTGACCCAATCGGGTACTGCAACGTATACCCCTTTATACATTTAACAGCTCAAGGACCAACGGCTGCACCAAATTTGTAACGGTAGGCATTATTGCCGCCAAAATTTTTACATAAGCATTTAAGTGCAACAAACTTAACTACATATGCATTATTGCCGCAAATAACCCTTATTATAATAATATTTAATTTAATACTAAATATTATAAAATATCATTATTATTATGATAATAATATATAATACATAATTTTAATATTTATTAAAAAAAACATATCATTTATATTTAAAAAGAAAAGATGTTATTGTTTATTTGATCTAACTTATGTAAATATATATATATATATTTATTCATATTGAATAAAAACAAATATTATAAATATATTATATATGTGTTGTGTGTAAATAAATAGTATGACTATGCAACTACATAAGAAATTATAATAACATTTATCGTCTATCAATAATAAACAAGCTTATTCTCCAACTATTAAGGGGTAATTTGAATAATATCACGAATGTTTTGTATATTAAATATGGTAGTTTGTTAACTAAAATATTATCGTATTATATATATATGGAAGACTTTTCAATGGTTACTACCCATAGAAGGGTACTAACAATTATGATGATGTGTCAACATAGTGATTTGATATAGTAAGTCACTAATAGGTAAATATTTTTTTTCTACATTAATTTCGAATTTAGTTTTTTTTTGCCATAACTAATGTTGTTTCCAACTAATGAGAGACACTAGCTATATTTAGAAATTGACATGCATTTGAAAAATAAAAAGTTTACAATGTTATATTTTCATAATAAATACACGTTTTTCATCAGGTAACCCTTCCAAAAATTTGAAAAAATCAAAATTTATTTTAAAAAATATTAATTAATAACTATAAATATGGATCATTGATCTTAATCCAATGGTTAATACTAAAGTAACCACCCATGGGTAGTAACCATTCAGAGTGCACCCATATATATATATTTGAAAAGAAATTATAAACAATGTTTTGGTTTAATTTTTCTTTTGATATATATATATGTCATTTTTTTATATATAAAATTGTTTATTTATTTAAAATTTATATGAAAATTATACAATCTAATAAAAATAATAAATAAAACTAAACAAACGTGCATTGCATGTTGCTTGTATCTAATATATATATATATATAATGTTGAGGTTTTATCCCCTAATTAAAATCCAATTTCTTTGTAATCTCATTTTATTATCAATAAATGAAAAAGAAATCATTTTTGACTTGGTCAATCATTTTGCTATTTATTTTCATGATTATTTGTTTAATATAAACTTTATTAAATCCTGAGGATATAGCTAACCATATTTATAGTGATGTAATTATAGTGGAATATAAATATAATTATATGTTAAAAAATAAGTTATTCCTAAGATTAGTCAGTGCACGGGATTTACACTGACTTGCTAATCTACGATATGGTCTACGTATACATTGTAGTGTTATGTTCTTTCCAGAACATTAACAAAGTTGATAAGATCGAATGTATTTGTTAAATCGGACTGGGCCGATATTGACTTTAGATAAATAACTAAATGTATCGAAATTATCTAATATTTTCATATTATAAAGTTGACCATAAGTCAATTCAATCTCAATTCTGAATTGTTAGTATTCTAACTGATTGTATTATTCAAGTCATTTGATTCGTTTGTTATCAGCTTACCCTACCGACTAGCCCATACATACATCTTGGGGAAATTGTAGTATAATTAAGTGAGAGTGTTAATTATAGATATGAACATCTATAGCTTCTAGCAATAAGTGAAATGATGATCACCTTATAGCTTGGTTCAACGATTTAAATGATCGAGTACTCATTTCTGTGATTAAAGTTCATAGAAATATCATTTACAAGGAACTTAGTGGTATTTAAGGGTAAAATACAATGAGAGGTAAAATTGTGCTTTGTATCCAACTCAGTTGTAGATCATCTATAGATGATTGAATGAAAATTATGGTTGTAACAATGGATAACGTATTTACTTTAAGTGTAAAGCGTTTTATGAGTTCGACAGTGCAATTTCGAGACTTTAGTGGAGTCACGAGGAATTAATAAGGTAGTGAAATTATTCGACAATAATTTCACGGTAACTTATTGGAGCTTGAATTCATGAGTCCATGGTTCCCACAATGCCTTTGATTAAATCATCTAAATAGTATCGATTAATTGATTTAATTATCAATTAGGATTGTAAAAAAAATTTGTGTCAATTTTGGACAATTTATTAAGATGTGGAATTTAGAGAAGAAAGGAAAATTTTGGGAAAATTTATTAATTATGACAAATTGGTGTCAAATTGATAAATAATATTAAATTAATGTTCAAATTATAATTAGTTAATTTGAATAAATTATTGTTTAAATATAATTATAATTTTATATATATGTATATAAAATTATAATAAAAAGATTTCGTTAGACGACATCAATTTATATATTATATTATATTATACTTATTTAATTAATAATGGTTTTGTTTTATTATATAATTATAGAAAATAATAGTATTTAAATTTAAAGATTTTTATGCTTTGAATTTAAAAATGGAAAAATCCCAAGGCTTGGCAAAATATTTAGTATTTAGCCATATAAAGATTTTTAAGCTATTATATTAATTATTTAATTAAATTGAATTAACTATAAAATGTTGCTATAAATATATACTTAAGTCTAGGGTTTTGTGATTTGAAAGAAGTGAAAAAGCAAAAACATAGACTCTAAGAGACTTATTGTAGACGCTCATATTATCTATTTTTGTGTTGAGAATTGTCCACTCTAGTCTAGGTGATCAAATATAATTGTGAAAGATTATGTAGTTTGAAGATCCCGTTCACTTTCTTGTTATTACTCTGCGACAGAAAGGAACAAGGGTTAGAGATAGTAAATGAATAAGTCTCAATATCCGTTGTGTAAAAGTAGAATTTTTAAACTCTGATATTTGATTTACTTAATAAAATTCATTAGAAACATGTTTCCAAATTGTTTTATATATTAATTGTTTAATATATGAAATGTACATGAAAATATTTATGATTATGATGTATTGCAAACATATATATATATATACTTTATATTTATATGTTCAAAGACGATAAATAATAATAAATATGTTAAATCTCGACTTCTTATGTAATTAAAAGGAAAAAAAGGAAATCTTAATTTTAAAAAAAAATATTTTTAAAGTACTTTTCTTATAAAATTAACAAAAATATATTTCTATAAATTCATTCAAAAAGCAAATTTTTTTTTTGTTTTCAACCAACTCTTTTTCTGTTTTGAAACAGTTTTTATTCCTATTAATAAGGATGACGCGCTCCAATTCTAGTGTACGTATATCAAAAGTGAAGTAGATTGGATCAAGTTGTATGAATATAGCTCTAAATGAAGCCAAGGGCCACTTGACTTTCGATGTTTTGATTGAGCTAATAATAATAACGAAATCCAATTCATGGGAAAAGAATACGAAGTGAATTGTAAAATTTGAAAGTATGCAAACTTATTATAGGAATTTTTTATATATTACTCAATCAATGTTATTTAAGTCTCACAAAATTAATTGCCAATTAATTAAAGATTTTTATGTTAATAAAATAACTTTAATAGTAATAAAATAACTTTAATTATTTCCTTATTTATGTAATTTCAAATATCTAATGGGGAAACAATCCTTAACATTAATATGTATTATTCTGAATGTTTTCTATTTTGTTTCAGATAAAATTTTTGTGACTTTCAAAATAAATATTGGTGGCTTGTTTTTTTTTTCTTAAGTCTATCTAGGCACATGTTGAGTTGTCTAATTGCCTAATTGGCTAAGCAAATTGGGAAACCGACAAACTTTCCATTTACAAAATTGATGGATATTCTATTATCTGATTACGTGGGCTGCTAAAAGAGGACTTCGTCTTGCTTATAAATAGAAGCATTGACAGCCAAGGAAACTCACTCTTTTCACAGGCCATTTATGTGTAATTCATATTGAAAAGTGTGATTGTATTTTTGTGAGACTAAGAGTTGAAATACTTTGTCTAGTTATTTGTAAGTGCATGTTGCACTATCTTTGATATCCTTTAGGATTTAAGGTGTTATTTCTTTTGTGTATACATCAACGGTCTTTGTGAGAAGAGTTGTCCGAAGACTTTGTTTGGGAGGAAGAAAGCATCAAGGTCTTTGGGAGAAGAGTCATTCAAGTCTTTCTTCAGGACGAAGAAAGCAATCAGACATCATCAAAGGGATTTCAAGTGAAGATCTTATTCTTGCAGAAACGAGATTGATATTTGAATACAAAAGAGTGCGACAACGATATAGAGGGAGTATAATTTTGTGTAAGTCATTGCTTTTGTATTTTTAATCTTTACTAATAAGTTTTCTTCTCTTAGTGTGGCTCCATGGACTTGGGTAACCAAATCATGTAAAAATCTCTTGCTTTTTATTTTTATATTACCGTGATTATCTTGTTTAAGTGTGATTCATCACCATTCAATTGTGATTAATTAGAATGTGTGTTTGACGCATCCGCTTATTACATTTCTACAATTAAAATAAGTTGATAATTACTTGGTAATTAATTAAGAAAAATATAATTTCAATTGGTATCAGAGAATGTCACTAAATTCTTAATGACATCTTGTGGTTATCCGTTTATTTGTTGTGTTTTCTACAATGTCTTTCCTTGTAGAATGAGGTTCGGTATCATGTGCTCCATTAGTGAATAATACAAATTATCCCTGCTGGAAAGTAAGAATGATGGACTTTATAAAAAAACATGTACGAGAAATCTTGGAGGTCTATCTTATATGGGTGAACGACACCAGTTAACATAGCTGAAAAAATTGGTGAGACCATGTTAAATCCTGTACTAACCTGAACAACTGAAGAAGACAATTGACGAGAAAGGTTGGAGGTCTATCTTATATGGGTGGACGACACCAGTTAACACATATGAAAAAATTAGTGTGACCACATTAAATTGTGAACTAACCTGGACAAGTGAAGAAGAAAAATTGTCAAGTTACAATAACAAGGCACTTCATACTATTTTTAACGGTGTTCGAGTAGGTCATATCAAATTGATTTCCTCTTGTGAAACGACCAAGGAAGCTTGAGATATTCTTCAAATTTAATTTGAAGGGACTACCAAGGTAAAAGGATCTAGACTTGTTATGTTAACAACTAGATTTGAAGAGCTTAGGATGACAGACTTTGAAACCTTGTTTGAGTTTTATGATGAATTGTTTGACATTGCTAATGAATATTTTGCTTTAAGAGAAGAGTTGTCTGACTCTATTTTGGTTAGGAGAATTGTTCAATCTCTTCCTGACATGTTTCAATCCAAGATCATAGCCATTGAGGAGGTAAATAACCTTGACACCTTGAAAGTTGAGGAATTGATGTGATTTCTTCAAACTTTTGAACTTGATCAAAAGATCTGCCAACAAGAGAAACCAGTTGCTGTGATGGAGAAATCAATTGCCTTAAAGTTTTCCAAAGAGAAAATGGAAAGGTCGAATGGGGAAGATGATGATGAAATGATCTTGTTATCAAAAAAACTTTAAGAAGTTTATGAATAAGATTGGTAACAAGAAAAATATGTCTAAATCCTCTGAAGGTAATAATTTTTCCAAACATTTTGAATCTACAATAAAAAAAAGGTTATCCAGTGCAGGGAATGCAAAAGTTTTGGACATATTCAATCTGAATGTGCCAATACCTTGAAGAAAAATAAGAAGGTCATGGCAGCCACTTGGAGTGATCAGGACCTGAAAGTAGTAATAATCTTGCTTTGATTTCTTTTGTTATTTCTTGATTACCTTTATCTGTGTAGGAGGAAGACAAACTAGTGTGTCTTAGCAATTTGGTCTCGTAACTTGACTGTTCGAATTCTGAGTCTGATGTATCCGCAGTAGGCGCAGATTCACTACAAGACTCTTACAAACAAATGTACTCTCAATGGATGAAAGTGTGCTTCAAAAATTGTATTGTGGTAAGTAACAATCTTCTTCTTGAGAAAATAATTGAGGAGCTTAAACTCCTTATGACTAAGTATGAAAGAGAGATTGGATTAAAAGACAATGAAATTAAACGTCTCTCAAAAGAACTTGATCACATAGTGAAAGGTGTCAACATGCTTTATCCTAGTTTTACGATTTTAGATGATGTTTTGCGTGCAGGTCAAAATGTTAGAAATTGTGGAGGAATTGGAATCCAAATAAAAGGTTACTGTTCCTAAATCTGGAATTTTGTATGTTGCTCCTAATTTTGTTTCTGCAGGATCTATTCTATCTTCCAAGGCATCAACCTCGCAATCTGGTTCATCTGCCAGAAGACAATGAGGTAAGAACAAATTTGTGTCCAAACTAGGAAAAAAATATTTTGTTCATATTTGTCATTTCTGTGGTGCTAAAGGTCATATCTGACCTAAATATTTTACCTTGATGAATTTTCTCCAAAATAATTATTTTAATCATCATTTTAATCTGAGACAAATTCCCTTGAAGAAAAGGACGCCACCTAAGAATGTTTGGATAAATAAAAATGAATTCAAATGTCTTCGTGCCTTTACTTTTCTTAGAACATGTGCGTCTAATTCGTGGTATTTTGATAATAGTTGTTCTAGGCATATGACAGGTAACAAAAGCATACTCACTGACTTCAAGACTTTAAAAAATGGGGAAGTCACATTTGGAGATGGTATGTCTTGTATGTACTTAGTAGTGGCACTCTAAATTCTAAGGGACTACCAAAGTTGCAAAATATTCTTTTGGTTGATGGACTTAAAACTTATTTAATTAGTATAAGTCAAATTTGTTACCAAGACTTGTTTGTAAATTTTTCTCATGATGATTGCTTTGTGCTTGATCAAGATGGAAATTGTGTGTTGAAAGGTTTTCGTTCTATTAATAACTGTTATACTTTGTCACAAACCATGACATGTCATTCACTTGTAATAAATCATATAGATTTATGGAATAAGAAACTTGGACACATTAACTTTAAACATTTGAAAAAACTCGTTCTTGTTAGTGGTTTTTACAAATTGAGAAAACTAAGTACGGGAAAGTGTGAACCATGTGAATTGGGTAAACAACTCAAAATGACACACAAAGGTATCACAAGTATTGGTACTTCATAAATCTACTAATGTTGTATTTGATGATGAAAAAGATTTTTCAGATTATTCGAATGAAGAGGAAATAATTAGTTTCCTTGAGGAAACTTTGAAGGATGCTAAGACACATCTCCTGAGTTTGATGGCACAAAATCTGATAAATCAGACTTGGAGGAATAAACATCTAAGCAAACTATTGACAAAAACTCTGACATTGTTGCTAATTCAATTCATAAGGAGCCTTCTATCAGAGTAAAAAAGAATCATCCCACTGATCTTGTCAATGCTATGCAAGAAGAACTTGAACAATTCTCCAGAAATAATGTGTGGTCTCTTGTGCCTCAACCTAGCCATACAAATGCTATTGGTACAAAATGGATTTTTAAAAATAAAAGTGATGAATTTGGTACAATTGTACGAACCATGGCTTGGTCAGTGGCTCAAGGATGCACTCAAATTGAGGGGGTAGATTTTAATGAAACAATTTCTCCTGTAGCACGACTTGAATCTATTAGATTAATTTTGGCTATTTCATGCATTATAGGTTTCAAAAAATTTCAAATGGATCTCAAATCCATTTTTTTAATGGAATTTTTAATGAAGAAGTTTATGTTGAGAAACCTCAGGGATTTGAGGATCCTCATTGTCCTACCCATGTGTTTAAATTGAACACATCTTTGTATGGTTTAAAACAAGCGCCTCGTACTTAGTATGAACAATTAGCTTAATTTCTCATTCTTAAAGGTTATCAACGAGGGGGAGTAGACAAAACTTTATTCATCAAAGATATTGATTCCCACATTATAATTTCTCAAATATATGTTTATGATATTATTTTTGGTTCTTCTTCTAATCTTAAAGTATAGGAATTTTTGAAGCAAATGCAAGATGAATTTGACAAGAACATGGTAGAAAAACTAACCATTTTTCTAGGTTTATAGGTTAAACAGATTGATGAAGGGACTTTCATATCTCAGAGTAAGTATGAAAAAAACTTGGTTCACAAGTTTGGTTTGGATACGGCTAAACATGAAAGAACTCCCATGGAAACTACTCTAAAGTTGACCAAAGATGAAGCTTGAGTTAAGGCTGATCCCACACTATACAGAAGTGTGATAGGAAATGCTGATCACAGAAGAAAAACAAGTGGTCCTTGTTCTTACTTGGGGAATAATTTGGTGTCTTGGCATAGGAAAAAGAAAAATTCTATTTCCTTGTGTATTGTTGAGGTCGAATATATAGCAGCAGGAAGTTGTTGTTCTTAGCTGCTACGGATGAAACAAATGTCGGTCAACTATGGGATAAGTATGGAAACCCTAGTAGTTTTTTGTGATAGTACTAGCGCAATAAATATTTGAAAAAATCATGTTCAACACTCTAGAACTAAACACACTGACATTAGACATCATTTTATCATGGGACTTGTGGTAAATAAAACCTTGGTTTTAGAATATGTTGAAACTGCAAAACAAATTGCTGATATTTTCAATAAATCTCTTCATATGGTTAGGTTTGTGTAATGCCCTACTCCCTTAGAGTCGTTACCAAGTGAGTTTTTCAAAGAAACTTAGTGCAAAGAACTCGTTACCGAGGTTTTTAAAACCCAAGTGTGACTAAGCAAAAGTTAAGGCTGTAATCTTTTGAAAATGCTTTACTTTATTGAAAACTTCAAGTATATAACATCTGGGATCCCAAAATAAGGTTTGAAAACTATTTACAACTTAAAATAAGTTTATAGTTGATTAGTTATTAAAATCACAGATTATTACAGCCACTTTTCGTGAATACCCCCAACCAAAGCAGTCGGGCAGGCCAAACATGTACGCGTCGCTTCATGCTCTCCGTACTCATGGCTGGTTGACTCATTCTTTGCCCTTACCTGCAACACAGAGCACCCGTGAGCCGAAGCCCAGCAAGAAAACTCATACAGTTCATAACATGTGCAAATTATACAGTTAACATATCCGGTAATCAACAGATAAACAGGTCAGCCATCAACTAAGCAAACACGGCCATGCCGCCCCAGAAGCCTTACCAAAGCCTGGGGTTTCGGTCCTCACCGTAAGGATATCCCATTTATCCACTGGGTCCTACCCTGACTATAAGCATCCCATGTGCTAAGTGTTACTTCCGGCCCCGCTGCCGTTCTCGGCTCATTAACCGTTCTCGGCGCCTTTGCCGTTCTCGCTACTATAATCACATATAGTATAATTCAAATAACATTCAAACATATAACAATTCAATAAAAACTATACCATAATCATGTAATACCATTTAGGGCCGTGCCCTGCATTAACACTATGGGTCCATGCCCTGTCCTACGGGTGCTACAGTTTTCCTTACCTGTATCCCGAGCTTTCCGATGCACCAAGGCCACAAGCACGGTCCTCTAGCACGAGCCTCTCCGAAATCCTAGTGACAACACACATAAAACACTTTTTAATACTAACCAACCCAAAACCACTTCCCGGGACCAATCCCGCACTCTCGGGACCTCTAATTCCTTAAAACAATACATTGGAACCAACCCCCGAGTCCCCGGGCAAAAGCCCTAAAAGCCCAAATTTTTGCCTGTCAAAATGGCCTAGGGCCGTGGCACTCCCCTCAAGGGCCGCGGCGCCCAGCGGCTAGCCCCAAATCTTGATGCAACCTCGCGCCGCGGCGCCCAAGAACAGGGCCGCGACGCTCCTTCACGAACCCAAATTTCTGGGTTTTCTCTTGCATTTTTTCCGAGCTAAAACCCCTCCAAATCATCCCAAACAATTACCTAAACCCCAAGATCAATTTAAAACTTCAAATGAACCATCTAACAACCCATAAACACTAGTATCAAGATCAAAAACACAATCACACCCAAAAATCCACACCTTTGATTTCAACTTCAGAAAATTTAAACCCATAGCTCAAAACTTAAACCATTCTTCAATTTCTTAAACCAAAACAGAAACAAGCCTTAAATTTACATAGAATCCTTACCTTGAATGAAGAATCCAACCCTAAGCTTCCTTGATTCATCTCCTAAGTCTCCAATTTCAGCTCCTTCAACTCCTCTTCTTCTTCTTCTTCTTGCCCTAGCTTTTCCCTCTAGCTTTTCTTCTCTCTATTTTTAACAAAACCAACATATGACCAAGCCTAAACTGTGTACCCCTTTAACCCAGCTGAACATGGACTAAACCCCCTGCCAAATGACCATATTACCCCTCCTAATAATCATTTCCTAACTAACCCATCAAGGGCACTCTAGTCTATTCACTTCTATTTCAATTCTACCATTTTCCACCTAAACTTGTTACTCACAGCAGTTACAAATAGTTACTCAGGTTACTCAATCACCAATAACTATAACCACTAGTTCTCACTCAACTCACAAAATTCCCCCAAGATACCCCTAGGCTCCTCTCGAGCCGGGTATAAAATCCCGTTGTGACTTTTGAGTTAACTAGCTCTCTAGGACCGTCTCGGCACGTGCATCACAATAATAACACCACCCTCACGTGGTAAAAATCACATAATACAATTATCACATATACGCCCACAGCGGGCTAAAATTACCAATTTACCCCTCTCATACAAACGGGGTCCACATGCATATTTATTTCACCTAAACATGCATACTAACCACATAGTCATGCATCTCGAATGTTCAATTAGTCATATAACATGCTTTAAATCATAATCATGCATTTACTCATGAAAATCACACATAAGTCCCATTATGCCCTCCAGGGACACTAATCATGGCCCTTAAGCCTTATTAGCGATTTTGGGTCGTTACAGTTTGACTCTCTTAGAAAATCTTTGGGAGTTTGTTCTTCAATGTAAGAATATTTCTATCTTGCCATGTCTTATCAAATTGTGTGTTTTTTTCTACTATACTTGTTCTAAATCAAGAGACTCTTCAAAAATAATGATTAGCAAGTTTGTCACTATATTTGATATATTAGCTAGTTAGAAATTTGTTCATATTTTTTCTAGAAATTAAACAATCTTATTTTTCTAAATATTTTCTTTTACAAAAATTGGTGTTCGGTAATCTTAATCTCTCTATGATTTTCCTCTCAGGCTCCAAGTTAGAAAAGAGCAACCTACTCTAATGTGTGAAAGGCATCATTGAGTACTTTCGAACTATGTAACTAAAATTATGTAGATGATACGCTACCATTGAAAGGAGCTACCATTTTTTCCGTAGTGTGAAAGCTTCCATCTTAGTTACAAAGTCGATAAAAAACTATAAAAGCTCAAGTTTATAAAAAAAAATATATATGCTCGCTCTTGTCACACTCACACACGAATTGCCTTTGTAGAAAAAAAAAAGAGAGCAAAATTTTATAAAAAACCATAAACACATTTTTCAGTGATTAAGATATATTTGTTAAAATAATTTTTTCTTTTAAATTCTGGAAAAATAATAACTTATTTCTAAATAGATCTTCTAAAGCTTTGAATATTACAAATTGTTGCTAACCAATAAATTAGATTTCTTCTCTTTATCTTGGACAGGTCATGAAAAGCTTGAGCACTAAATCAACGACATTTTTTGGCAAATAATTCTATATATAGTAAATATTGTAATAATAAAACAAAAAAAAGGAATGGTCTTGATCGTATCTTTGTCTTGGGAATATTTTTATCAATTTTTTTAATTCATTTACTCACATATTCTATGAATGAAAGTCCATATTTTCATTGTTTAAAATTTTGGTCTGGATTGTGGAAGTTACCCGAAATGAGGACACCAAATATTTGGTAGTTATTGCATTTAGTGTCCAAAATCCTTCTAAGTTTGAATTTTCATCTATTTATTCCAGTCCTATCAAGGAATGAAGACCCATTTTTCTTCCTTCTTGTGCTCTCGTGTTTCTCTCTAACGTTTCTTGTGAAGAAAAAATTTGTGAAGACTCGTGGTGATTTAGACAAGAAAAATGTCAGATGGCTCTACTGCTCTTACTGATCACCTACGTGGGAACCAAGTTATTTGCTCTCAAGGCTGCAATTGGGGTTGTACATTTCACTCAATGGACTTTCATGGAGAAGCTCAGTGTCCTCATTGAAACTCAACAATTGCTCCTGGACAATGTGATGAGTGTTCGTGCTACCCCAACAAAATCCAAGAAATAGTTTGCTACTTCTTTCATTGTCTTCGGCCTCTTTGTTAGTAAAAAAGGCGGAATAGTTTATGTTTCTTTTTTGTTAGATTGGACATCATTCTCAGGGGGAAAATTTGATATATTTTTTTCTTCTAAAAGCTACAATTCTTCCTTGTTTTGATATGTGATGATTACTAACAGTTTTGTGAAGGGGGAGTTTTGTTAGTATTCATCTCAAACTAACATGTTTTGATACAGGTTGATTCACTATAGTAAAAAACTATTTTTGTCTACAAAGTTGTTAAAGGGGGGATTGTAAAATCTGAAAGTTGGCAAACTTATTGTAGGCATTTTTTATATATTACTCAATCAATGCTATTTATGTCTCAAAAAATCAATTGTCCATTAATTAAAGATTTTTATGGTAATAAAATATCTTTGGTTATGTCCTTATTTGTGTGATTTCAAATATGTCTTTTTATACCAACTTATGGGGAAACAATCATGTACATTAATGTGTATTATTCTGAATGTTTTCTATTTTGAGTCAAATAAAATCTTTGTGATTTTTGAAATAAATATTGGTGGCATGTTTCCTTTTCTTAAGTCTGTACAGGTACATGCTGAGTTGTTTAATTGCCTAGCTACCTGAGCAAATTGGAAAACCGATAGATTCGACATAATTTCCATTTAGAGAATTCATGAGTATTCTCTTCTCTGATTTCGTTGGCTGCTAAAAGAGGACTTTGTATTCCTTATAAATAGAAGTCTTAGAAGCCAAGAAAACTCACTCTTTTCACATACCGTTTATGTATAATTCATATTGAAAAATGTGATTGTATTTTTGTGAGAGTAAGAGTTGAAATACTTAGTCTAGTTATTTGTATGTTCATGTTGCACTATCTTTGATATCTTGTATTAGTCAAGGTGTTATTTCTATTGTGTATACATCAACAGTCTTCGGGAGAAGAGTTGTCCAAAGACTTTCTTTGGGAGGAAGAAAGCATCAAGGTCTTAAGGAGAAGAACCATTCAAGTCTTTCTTCAAGAGGTAGAAAACATTAGGCATCGCCGAAGGGAGATTGAGTGAAGATATTATTCTTCCAGAAATGAGATTGGTATTGGAATATAAAAGAGTTTGACAACGATATAGAGGGAGGTTAATCTTGTATAAGTCATTGATTTTGTATTTGTGATCTTTACGAATAAGTTTTCTTTTCTGAGCGTGGCTCCATGGACTAGGTTAACTGAACCATGTAAAAATCTCTTATGTTGATTTTTATATTCTTGTGATTATCCTGCTTAAGCCTGATTCATCGCCATTTACTTGTGATTAATTAGATTATCTGTTTGACCCATCTGCTTATTACATTTCCAAATTAAAATAAGCTGATTATTACTTGGTAATTAATTAACAAAAACATAATTTTAGGAATCAACTTACATTTGGTTTTGTGACATTTTGAGGAACAATTTAAGAAAAATTGTGTGTATATCGCGTGTATATTAATTCTTTTAAATTTGGATAAGAGACATTTTGAGGAACAATGTTAGAGGAGTTTAAATTAATCGATCATACCTCTTTCATGTAGAAATTATCTCAAAACCATTAAAAAGGCATGCATGTATGCTGTAACGGTGGGTTTATAAATGTAACTTTCATTCTCACTATTTTTAGTATAAGATGCCAAATTTTTGGAATTGGGATTGGGAAGTGTAAATGTAAAATTTATAAATAGAAACAATTAAATCAGAAATATATTGTTTCACAAAATAATTTGACAAACCCAAATAAAAGGAGGAACACATAAATAAAAATAAAAGGCTTCAATAACAAAAGTCAAAATTGAGTTTGAGACATAAGCATTCAAAATCGAATATGACGTAACTGAATTAATGATCAAATATGTTAGTTGCTGAAGCAAATCCTAGTTGAAATCGGAGAAGGCGAGTTTGGCTAAGCCATCTTCATTGGAATTTTTCTCTCTTAGGATCTGGTCTATGGAGTATTTCTTCAGACAACCCAGGTGATCCTTTACTCTTTTTAGGTTGCCCACATTCTTGGAACCCCCTATTTGGTATATTCTCCTTTAACTTGGAAAATAACTAATTGTGAATCACTAAAAAATAGGTAAGCACGCTATCTTTAATTATTGGGTCAATCGTAGTCCAACTAGAAGTGCTTCATCTCAGCCTCATTGTTCTAGTCTTCAGGCCCAATCTTATCGCACAATATATCTTATGTTCTCCAGGTTCTGCCACCTCTATCTCAAATCTTGCTCCTCCATCATTCAAGGCCCCATCTACATACAAGCTCTAATCCTCTAGTCCACAGTTCTCTATTTTTTTCTGTGGTCTTTCTATTTATTCATTTCCTCCCCTTTTATGGAGATAGGTGAACTTGGCTATGAAGTCTACAAGTACTTGTCCATTGATTGAAACTCTATCGGGTTGTAGAAGATGTCGAAGTAACTTAATTCAATAGAGCCTAACACTTCAGTATGGAAAACTTAGGAAATGAGATGATTAATGAGTACCTTGATAGTGTGAGCATGCAAGTAAGGCCTTAACTTCCTAGAAGTGACCATGAAGGCGTAGGTTAGTTTCTTTATCTCAGGGTAGCAAGTTTCAATGTCTACTATTGATGCTTCCTCAAGTAGTGTATAGGTTGTTAATGCTTCTTCTCTCCCTTTACAATTGCAATACTTATAGCATACTCAGATACTACTAGATCTAATCGTAGCTTCTCTCCTTTTTCAGGCTTGGCAATGAGGGGTAGTTGTCCAAGGTTCTCCTTTTGCTTGGTCAAGGCCTTTTCCCAATCTTTACTCCAAGTGAATTTCTTCTTCTTTTTATGATGTTGAAGAAGGGAAGGCATTTTTCTGTGGACCTCAAAATGAACTTGTTGTGGGCCACACCATGCTAGTTAAGCATTGCACCTCCTTCATGCTCTTTGAGGGCTTCATGTCTATTACGCTTTTATTTTATATAATACTACATTAATAGCCTTTAAGTTCAGATTTTTAGGCTAATAGTCTTTGGTTCTCCCTGAAATAGAAACAGAAGTCTATTCTTAGCTTTAACTTCGGCTTTTATGTATAATCGAAGTTAAAGGGTTATTTAAAAAAAAATTATTTTGTTTTGTAAGAATCGAATTGTATATATATATATTTTTTGTAACAACCGAAATATATATATTTTTGTTTCATATTATATGACCAAATATTTATTTTAGATTTAATATTTAGAAATCTAATTTAGTTTAATTTAAATAATGTTTTATTTCCTTTACTAACATTATTTTGATTTAATTTATCATTTGCATAAATAAAATTCAACAAGTTTGTAATCTTATAAAAACATTCATTCTTTTGTCTAAAAAAAAAGACATAGTATTCATATTTTTCTAACCTAATTGATATAATTATAAGTAGCTATAAAACTAAATTCACCTAATAATAAATAAAAGCTATCAATCTTGCTAACAATTCATGTTGTATTGGGAGGAGGTCATCCATCTCAATGTACACATTTTTCCCATCAAACTATAAAATTGAAAAATTAAAATTAATGAGCATACTAATTGTTATCCCTAAAAAATACGAGGATGACGTGGCGAATGAGAATGTGACACGTGACATCACAAATCAGGGAAAAATGGCAAAGTATTGAGAAAAGACCGACGGGCAAAATAGATAGGTCTAGGACCTAGGGAAGTCGAACAAGCCTAAAACCCCTAGGGGTTGTCGGCCTAAGCAGGCCCAAGGCCCAAGGAGTGGTTAGCTTGACCCCTTACCCCGGGGGTGGTCAGCCCCAGCATGCACAAGTTCCCCTAGGGGTGGTTGGCCTTACCCCAGTATGCCCAAGGACCCCTACGGGTGGTTGGCCTGACCTCCACTCCAAGGGTGGTCGGCCTAAGCAGGCCCAAGAGACACCTAGGTGGTCGGCCCACCCTATCTTTCATAGGGTGGTCGACCTAAACCCCCAAGTACAGTTCACTGAGAAATAATCACTCTTGTTCAAACGAAGATCAACATGCCTAGCACCCAGAGGGTCAACATGTCTAGTACCCAGAAGGATACAGGTCCAGCACCCAAGCTTTGGTCTTCGGGCCTAGCACCTAAGTCTCATATACCAACAAAGACTTAACATTTTCCAAGAAGTTTCAATAGTGCATTATCTACCACAATCTAAAGAAACAATGAGAAGACCCACGATCTCATGATCATGGGAAGGTGGACACGTCTCTCCATTACATGATAATCGTGTACAAAACCACGATCCCAGTACTACTGGTCATGTAACAGCCCCTGGGTACTATAAATAAACTACCCAAGGCTTCATTTAGGAGGACTTTGGGACTCTGGGCTAGATCACTTTTTTCTGGAATTTTGGTGATCTAAAGAATATTTTGGGAGAAATTATGGGCAAGTGAGAATGAGTGAATATTTTGGCTCAACAGTGTAATTGTCCAGTGATTTAATACTAAAAGCTAAGTGGATTAGGTTATAACTGTTCATCAGAACAGGGCTAAACCACTATAAAATTACTGTGTGTTTATTTAAGATAACGTACTCTGTCATTTATTTTATTTATTTCATTCAAAAGGTGTCGTATACTGCACATACGACCGTTGGCCAATTTCACAGGTCAAGATTTTGGTGCTTTCATTGAGAGAATGAAATCAAGAAACACACTTTCATCAGTTTACGATGCCTCCAAAACCTAGTCAAACAAAGAAGACTGGTCCCCGGGATCCCCCCACCCAGGATCCCATAGATCCCGTTAATGAACCTCAGGTGGAGGTAGGAGATCAACCTGATGCAGAAGATCCACAGGATGCTCACTAGAAGGAGATGGTGAAATTTCTAGTGAGGCAGGAGGCCTTTGCTACAGAAATTTCCCTTCAGAGGACGACTGTGGAACGACAACAATGGGAGATCGATGAGCAGGTCCAAAGGATGATCCAGAGGGAGCAGGAGGCTGACCGGAAGCACCAAGAGGCCGCTGTGGCCTTGGAGGCAGCTACTCAGTTAGCCCGAGCTAACGCTGAAGCTTCTACTCAGGAAGTGAGGGAGGCTCAGGCCAAAGCAGCAGGAATACGAGACAACAGTAACAGAGAGTCCCACGGGAGGAGTAGGACCCCAAGGACACTCTCAGAACCACTTTCCCAGAGACAGGATGAAGAGGCACAGTCCAAGATGCCTCCTCCATTACTAAGAAGAATAACACTCCATCTCGGAGTAGGAGTCTTACCAACCTAAAGGCCCCCTCCCAGGGGATCGACGAAACAACACAAGAGAAGAGGGTCAAACATCTGAAAGGCATGATAGGAATGGAAATGGCCGCTCAAAGTCATATAGGGGGAGAGGCTCAGGGGCAGGGTCACACCGACAGGGGCAAGGCGGACCTACCACCCCTACACCCCCAGTCTCGTAAGAGAAAAGAACCGATGAATAACATAAGTGCTGTGTTCGATAGACTGGGGAAAGATGCGCAACATTAGGATTTGAGGGAGGTCATCAACAGGAGGAACAACGCTCATGAAGGGATACCAGGGACCTCTACCCCACCTAGAGCAGCGATCCTACCAGCAGTACAGGCTCAATTAGATGTTCAGGATCTAACAAAGAAACCTTCAGATATCGAGCTGGCTCATAGAAGTGGGAGTCCTTTCAGTGCCAAGATCTAAGCTGCCCAACCACCACTGAAATATAAACTTCCTACATACACTGGGAAGGAGGACCTAGTACGACACATTGAGAAGTTCGAGGATCAGATGGATTTACTCAGTGTGGAGCATGATTATAGGTGCAGGGTATTCCCTACCTCTATCTCTGACTCAGCTCAGGAATGGTATTAGAAATTCAAACCTGGATCCATCACTTCCTTGGAGCAGTTCAGGAAGGAATTCTACAAGGTCTTTAGTGCCGGGCAGACACAACTGGTTTATGCCAATCAGCTAGCTGACATCAAGCAAGGGAAAGATGAGTCCCTGAAAGAATACATTAAAAAATTCATGAGAGAGGCAAACCGAGTGGCCATGGTAGGAGATACTCCTGTATGGAAGCTATATGTTGATGGAGCATCCAATGAACATAACTCAGGCACATGAGTCATACTGATCACTCCAGAGAATCATCGAATCCATTACGCTCTCAGATTTGGATTCAACACTTCAAAAAATGAGGCTGAGTACGAGGCATTATTAGCTGGATTATGCTTGTCTCAGGATGTACATGCACAGTCCCTGGAGATATTCAGCGATTCCCAGCTAGTGGTGTACCAGGTACTGGGGGAGTATCTAGCCAAGGGACTTAGGATGGTGCAGTACCTGAACAAGGTGAAGGACTTGTTATCACAGTTCAAGAAATACTCAATTATACAGTCCCAAGAGAGCAGAACACCAATTTCGATGCCTTAGCCAAGCTTGCCAGTGCCAAAGATGTAGACACCTTAAATGTTGTTCCCGTCGAATACTTGATGGAAAGAAGCATAACCGAGAAGTAGGCACTACCTGTTGAGTTAGGAGATACATGGATGACCCCTATTATTAACTATCTCAACCAAGGAGTAGTGCCCACTGATAGGAACAAAGCAAGGAAGTTGGTGAGACAAGCTGTGCGATATATAATAGTCGAAGGGGTACTGTACCGACAAGGGTACTCCCTACCACTGCTAAGGTGCGTTACACCCGACCAATCAAAGCTATTAATGATTGAGGTACACGAGGGGTTTTGTGGAGATCACGCTAGGGGGCAGAGCCTATCTAAGAAAATCCTAAGACAATGATACTTTTGGCCGACGATGAATGAAGACTCGATGGAGTATGTCAGAAGATGCCACAAGTGCTAGATGAAGGGCCATACCTTGTGGAGGAGGTGATACCACCAGGGACGTACAAGAGAGCTCGACTGAATGGTGAACTAATAAAAAACTACTGGAATGGCGAACACCTTCGCCGACACTATCAATGAAGTTACTCAGTAGCAATAGAAGTTTTAATTTGCAAATGTATTATTTAATAATTATCTATGTAACAACCATTGTGCTTCAGTGAATGAATTTAATTTCTAAAGTTTCTCTTAGTTCTTTAAATTTTGTTCAACGAAGGACTTGTCCTGTGGACCTGTCAACCCCAATGTATCATGTTCGATCTTGGTTCTTGAGGAGCCTATCGACCCATACGATCCAAACAAGAGACTGGTCCGAGGACCTTGTAGCCAATTATTTGATCATGTTTGATCCTGGTTCTTGAGGAACTATTGACCCACACGATCAACAAAAGAGATAGGTCCTAGGACCTTGTCGCCAAATTAATGGTTCATGTTCGATCTTGGTTCTTGAGGAGCCTATCGACCCATACGATCCAAACAAGAGAGTGGTCCGAGGACCTTGTCGCCAATTATTTGATCATGTTCAATCCTAGTTCTTGAGGAACTATCGACCCACACGATCAACAAAAGAGACAGGCCCTAGGACCTTGTCGCCAAATTAATGATTCATGTTCGATCTTGGTTCTTGAGGAGCCTATCGACCCGTAAGATCCAAACGAGGGACTGGTCCGAGGACCTTGTCCCCAACTTATTTGATCACGTTCGATCTCGGTTCTTGAGGAATCTATCGGCCTATACGATCAAAAAACAAGAGACTGGTCTGAGGACCAGTCACTATTATTAGATCATAATCGAATCTACTCCTTAAGGGACCGATCGATAATCTGATCTAAGACTCGTTACAGGCTCGATTAGCTCATCTAGACCTGGTTGGTCCAACTTAGACATTTCTGTCTACAATCATTATAACGAGTACACGAGAGATTGTGTAGATCGTGATCGACACTTGCTACACAATCTTCATATGTGTATAGGTATCATTACTAATAAGTATGAAACCATCACCTGACTACCAATGAGGGACAAGCATTTGCTGCTTGCATCATTGGGTGAAAAGGATAGTACTATGTGTCTAATGCTCGAAGCAAGGCATGGTCAAGTAGCAAGTGACCAAGGTTTTTAAACCCATGATCACTCGGGGGCATATAGTACATACCGATCGAGGTATACATGAGTAATGAAGGTGTTGCCTTAAGTACTAAGCAAGCTCAAGTTTTTCTACGACATTTGTTCAACATATGTTTTGAAAGTGCAAAAAAAAAAAAGGCATTGGTAGGGAGATTCCTAACCATGTCCCTTATGGGGTGGTCAACTAGTCCATCAACCCTATAGGGTGGTCGGCCTATCACCCATGGGGTGGTCGACCTGACTGTTTTGTTCATGGTACTTGGTGAAGTATCATACTACTCACATTACCATGGTTGTTAACATGAAAAACGTAAAGAAGTAAGGTTAGTATGACACGTAAAATACATATGTTCAGATTATACTGATACCTGAACCAATGAGGGTTGTGAGTTGAAATACTTAGTAAGCATTGGAAATAAAAAAAATTCAGTCAATACACTTAGTACTCATAACAAAAAAGCATAAAGGCATAAAATATCATATGTAAAAACTGTCAAGTACAAGGTTCCTTGCCAATGTCATGAGAGGAAAGACATAATAAAGGACCAAGAAGACTAACTAGGGTGAGAAGTATCATCTAAAAGACTACCCTGAGCCTCGGCAGCCTCACGAGCCAGACACTTCCTAAGCTCCTTAGCTCGCATCTTCTCGGGAAGGAAATCAAAGTTCAGCTTTTTGTTGGACTTCCAGATCAAGTAAAAGCAAGAGAAGGCTATCTCTGAATACTCCTCTCGAGCCTTGTCCCGAGCAGCTTTGACCTCTTGCTCCTTCTCGACAAGAGAATCCTTCCGCAATAAGTCCATGTCGACAATCAACTTTTCTTTCTCAGCTTCAGATTTTCGAAGCTCATTGGAAAGTTTCCCCTCCATTTGGGATATCATGAGAGTCAACTCGGTCACTTCCTTCTATTTGAGCTCCACAATACTGCAGAGGGTGTTGATCTCTTAATCCTTTGAGGCAATGTCAACATCCCTAGAGCCAAGAACACACCTAAGGTCCAGTACCTCTTGGGGAACAACTTCAAGCTCAGAACGAAGGTTGGAGAGTGTAGAAGTACACTCTACAGACCTATCACGGACTTGAGAGACCAGCATCAATGCCTACAAAAAACATACAAGTGTTAGATAAAAGTCAGAAAACAAGCTAACTAGATAAGAAGGGAACTGTAAAGGACTCACACTCGGAATGACTAAGGGTGACTTCGTGAGAATGGTGTTCATCTCCTCATTCTTGAACCCATTAAAGGTTGTTGTTGTTTGCTCCAGATGTGATGCTCGGTCCATGAGGGCACTTAAGTTCCGTATAGCAGACTAATGTGGCTCAGATAAAGGAGCAGGCACTTGCATCAGTGAAAATGGAAGGAACTAGTGTAGACAAAGATGGCTCTACCTCTTCGACAAGGATAGACGCCAAAAGAATTTGACTAGACGCCAAAGGAGTTGGAGGAGACACCCCAAGAGGAACCTCCATGACCGACTCAGCCTCAACCCTGGCCCTTTTTGCCGCTCGAATAGAAGGACTGGCCTCGGTGGGAGTCGACCTCTGCTGGGTGTGGAAAAAACCAAACATGTCTAAGCTTGCAAAAGAAGATCAAATGTTAGAAGGATATTAAGTACATATGAATCATAAAATAAAGGTGATTCAAGTTCGAACGTGGCCTCATCAAAGTCATCCAAAGAAAGTGATGAATACGCAGCAGATGCACCCACCTCATCACCCTCATGACCGGCTAGCACCGACGAAGAGGGTACCTCCTCGACATGAATGGGTCCCAGGGAGTCTATGGCTATCGTGAGCACGGAACCATCATCATCTGGAACATCTGATATGGTAGGAGGAAACAACCCCACCTTCCTAAGGTTCTCTGGAGTAACGAGGGTCATGACATTCTTCTCCTCAGGGGTCATGGAAATCAGTGCCTTGGTCCTAACTATCATATCTCGGGTCGGGAGTGGTCTATAAAAGGGCCCAACGTGCCTAAACTTGGAGTACTTGGCCTCTACGTCCTTAGTAAAGAAATAGTTGTCAACATATCTAAATGCCTTGCTATTTCCAGAGATCTCTTCCAAGAAGGTGTTAGTACCCTCGCTCATATAATGGTGGAAGTGGAAATACCCCGAGTTGCACTGAGAAGGGTTTGTCTTCAAGTCAAATAGATAGTGGATCTCGTGAGGCATTGGAGCAGCCCATTTTCTACGGCGATAGATAATGTACAATGCAGATAAGGCCAAAATCGCATTAGGAGCCAGTTGAGAAGGACTAATACCAAAATAGTCTGCTATATTTTGGAAGTACGGATGAAGAGGAAGTAGGGCCCCAGACCTAATGGCAGAACGTGTCCAAGCGCACATACCCAGAGGGGGGTCCTCAGCTCTGTCATCTGGACCAGGGATAGTGATGGATACACCAGAGAGGTCAAAGGTCTTCCTTAAGTTCTTTACCTTCTCTTCAGTCATGTCAGAGGCTGCCCCCTTGAACCAAACAACCTCATAATCAGCAGGGTGAGGCTTCTCAATCGGTTTCCATATGATCTCACTGGCGAAGGTGGCCCCAGAATTTGATAAATGGAACTCCTTTTATCGTCTATTCTTATGCTGCTCAGCTGGCGAGACTGCCTTGCTCTTGGAAGGAGGGCGAACCACCTTAGGACGGAATATATGAATGGGACACTCCTGAGGATGAGTATTATGGCGATGAGAGCCCTCGGTATAATCTTGCCGAGAAGAAGATTGATGGGAAACCCGACTAGTATCTCGGTGCGAAGGAAGTTACAATGGTTCTCGCTGACCTGACCTATCCCGTTGAGAATAATGACTCCGCTGATGTGTACCTTGGGTGCCTTGGGAACTGCAGGGCGTACTATGCTGAGAAGTAATCTGAGAAGAGCCCGGCGAGGAGCCCTGAGTGATATGCCAGGCAATCTGAGGGTCATCTTCAAAGGGTTGCCGAGTTGTCTGTTTAACTCTCGCCATTGGACAGTACCTCTTTAAGAAATCTTCCTCACTGAATAAGTATAAAGCGGAATGAGGGAGAATCCTTTTCAACCTTTCCAAGAACTCCTGGGGAGTATGCTCACTTACTGACTCATCTGATGAAGAGGAGCTGGACATTAGTAACTAAAGAAAAATAAAGATTAAAGTTAGTAAATGAACATAATGATGCCAACAGCTGGGGGCATGTTCATCAACTAAAGAGTAAAAATGAAGAAATCATGAGCAAGATTCTATATAGGGGGTCACCCCAGTGAGCCTAAGCATAGGCCGACCACCCCAAGGAAGTAAGCTTCAGAAAAATGCCAGAGGACCATTCAAGTCTCCAGAAAAAATAATTTTTACAGTACAAGGAAGACCCCAAGGAAATTAGCTGAGGTGAGAAAATTATTTTTTAGGATCCCAGGTGGTTGGCTTATGCTTGGGGCGACCACCCTTAGTCCCTAAAAATCACCTAAGGTAAGAGGTACTCGGCCCATAAACCCCTATGGTGGTCGGCCTAGCCCTAATTCTAGGCCTGGAAATCGCCTAAGGGAAGGAAAGGGAATACTCGGCCCATGAAGCTCTATGGGTGGTCGGCCTCGCCCTGATTTTAAGTTTGGGAATCGCCCAAGACAAGTATTGGGAGCCTTGTAGGTGCTCGACCCAAACACTAATTCTAAGCCTGAAACTCACCGAAGGCAAGGATTGGGAGTCCTGGAGGTGCTCGGCCCAAACACTGTTGGAAATTGCTTAAGGCAAAGATTGGGAGCCCTGGAGGTGCTCGGCCCAAACCTGTTATGTAGTGTCTCAGAATATTTACTTAGCTAGCTAGATAGTAGTAGTAGTTAGTATTAGTTTGTCGTATGTTAGATTCCGTGGATTTTGGTTCAAGCCGAGACTTAGTTGGACACTCATAGCAACAGTTATGGATTTTATCGGTTTAACCTATAGTTTTACAATATTAATTATAACATACTGTTTGATTAATATTTCTGGTCTTAGATATATATTTATTATAACCTAATGTTTAGATAGAACCATTAAGAGCATGACACTTGTCATAATCATGATTATTAAGGAATTAAGTATTTTGATGAATAATTTTTAAAAGAAAGATCTAGAAGCTCTAGAACCTTCCAAAAACGGTTAGGATCATATTAAGACTCAGCCAAAGCTATTTTATCATTTCAAAATATGTTGAAAAATTGCAAATACGTGTTTGATATATCAACATATGCCGATATATCACAACTATAGGTGCTGATATATCGCCTACGGAAAACGCGTCGACTTTGCACGAACATTCAAACGGGGCTCGGGATTGGGTTGGAGCCAATATATCACCTAGGATAGGTTATATATTTTCCCTGGTTATGTGTTTTTTAATATTGATGGTTTTTAAATTTAAAAATACCCTTAACCACTTAGACCTGCCTTTGAACGATTTTGACCAAGTTCTGGGCGTCAGTTGAACGAAAATTCAAATCTTTTTTATTTTATAATCATTTATTTATTCAAATTAAAAGGGGTTAGTTTCACTCCTTGAACTCTATAAATAGGACCTAGTACTCAGCCATTTTCTTCATTCTTCAAGCATTTGATTAGAACCTCCAAGGTGCTAGTGTTACTATAGAGAGATACACTTGGGTTTTGGGTTAAAAGCTTTATCATTCTAAGCTTTTATAAACACTTGGGAAGTTTTAGGGTGATTTCGGTATTGAGGTTTAGACCAATTCATAAGATCATTCAAGGTATTCCTATTCCTAAGTTTAGTGGTATATGGTTCTTTAGTTTTCTTTTATTCAGATGTTAATTCTTGTTTTTGATTCTTGATTAGGTACTTAAGTTCTTGAAACTTAAGCTTCTTCTTGTTAAGTTTCTTCTTGGATGGTTTAGTGTTCTTTTCATCTATTGTTCTTTAGATTCTCACCATTTTTACGGTTGGTTTATAGGAGTGTTCTAATCCCGTTCTTGTTCCCAAATATCCCAACTTTTGGTAAGGAAAATAAGCTAGATATATGTGTTTATATGTTTATGCTATGATATGTTTATGATATGATATGATATTTGTTATGTGATGTGTTTTATAGTCCTTGGGCATATGACTTGTTTAGATAACAAGCCCCAAGAATATGTTTTATAGTCCTTGGGCATATGACTTGTGTAGCTAGCAAGCCCCAAGAATTTATGGGCCTATGACTTGCTTAGCTAACAAGCCCCAAGAATTTATGATGGCCATTGTAGTCCTATATGATATATGTTTTTTTTTATAGTCATATGTTTATACTATATGTTTATGATATAGTCTTATGCTTATGATTTGTGTTATAATAGATTTTCCTTGCTGGGCATTAGGCTCACTCCTTTATTTTTAGTGTGATGCAGGAAAATGAATTATGGAAGGTGGAAGGATTCTTGGCAGCTTGGCTTGTGTGTTAAGGATGAATGGACTGAGTGGACTGCGTGTCGATCGAGGATGACGTTATTTAGTCTTTTGAATTATGTTTCTTTTGTAATTCCGCACTTAGTTTTTAAACACTTGAATTAAAATTTATGTTTTTTGCTTTATTAAACAATGGGTACCCATACCGTATTTTATATTTTATTTTGTAATATGCACAATATTTATTATGGGGTTTAATAAAGTTATGTTATTTCTTATATATGTTTCCCAAAATAGTAGTTATGTCTAGTAGTTTTTAATGGTCCAAGGTCTTAGAAATAGTTTGGTCATTACATGTTCCTAGGTCGAGAAATCGCATAAGGAGAAGCCAAGAGGTACTCGGCCCATGATTGGGTGCCATGGAGGTGCTCGACCCAAACCTGATCTTATCCCTGGAAATTGCAGGCACTAGGGTTTGGAGTCCCAGAAATCACCAGGACTAGTGAGTGGTAGGCCTAGGGTCCTGCATCCCTGGAAATCGTCCAATCTGGGGTTTATAACCCTGGAAATCGCCCAGGCTAAGGAATTTTACAGAGAAATCTTGATTCGAGTAAGTCAATTATTTTGGATCAAGATACAACAATACAAGAAGATTCAGAAAAATTCCTCAAAAATGCAAAATGTTTCTTATGAATCTAAGCATATTTAAATTAAATGATGTGAAGATTAGAAGAGAGTACTTACCAAAGATCTAAGTTTGATGAGGAACTGGAAAAATCAAACTTGAATCCTATTTGAATGTGGCGCATGGAGCAGGAATGAGGAGAGAGGATCTACTTATAATCTCTCAGGCAGACAAGATATTTTTACAAATTCAAATTTTCTTGAAAAATATATGATATGGTTAAAATTTAGATTCCTTTGAAAAACAATTTTATATTTTTAGGAATTAAAATTCCTTGAAAAATATTTTTTATTTTTAAGAATTAATATCCTTGAAAAATATATTATATTTTTAGGACTTTAAAACTCTTTGAAAAATATGTTATATTTTTAGGATTTCAATTTTCCTTGAAAAATATATTAGATTTTTAGGAAATTAATTTTCCTTGAAAAACCTAATAAATTTTTGGAATTACTAATTGTCCTTGAAAAATTCGTACTGAGCAAAGTATTAATAGTAAAAAAAGGTACTATGTAATGTCCCGAGGGACTTGACTATCTAAGTACTGTTACAGTATGTTTCTCGGGCCTGGATCAAGTTTAACATAATGTTGAATACATTACAATAAACTTGGGGGGGAGGGGGGAATGTTATCCCTAAAAAATATGTGGATGACGTAGCGAATGAGAATGTGACACGTGACATCACAAATCAGGGAAAAATGACAAAGTATTGAGAAAAGACTGACGGGCAAAAAAGATAGGTCCAGGACCTAGGGAAGTCGACCAAGCCTAAAACCCTTATGGGTGTCGGCCTGACCCCTACCCCTAGGGGTGGTCGGCCTAAGCAGGCCCTAGGAGTGGTCGGCCTGAACCCCTATCCCGGGGGTGGTCGGCCCCAGCATGCACAAGGACCCCTAGGGGTGGTCGGCCTGACCCCAACCCCTAGGGTCACCCCCAGTATGCCGAAGGACCCCTAGGGATGGTCGACCTGACCTCAACCCCTAGGGTGGTTGGCCTAAGCAGGCCCAAGAGCCACCTGGGTGGTCGGACCACCCTATCTTTCATGGGGTGGTCAACCTAAACCCTGAAGTACACTTCATTGAGAAATAATCACTCTCGTTCAAATGAAGATCAACAGGCCTAGCACCCAGAGGGTCAACAGGTCCAGCACCCAGAAGGTCACAGGTCCAGCACCCAAGCTTTGGTCGTCGGGCCTAGCACCTAAGTCTCATATACCAACTGAGACTTAATCGTGTACAAAACCATGATCACAGTACTACTGGTCATGTAACAGCCCCTGGGTACTATAAATAAACAACCCAGGGCTTCATTTAGGAGGACTTTGGGACTCTAGGCTAGATCACTTTTCCTGGAATTTTGGAGATATAAAGAATATTTGGGGGAAAATTATGGGCAAGTGAGAATGAGTGGATATTTTGGTTCAATAGCGTAATTGTCGAGTGATTCAATACTAAAAGCTAAGTGGATTAGGTTATTACTGTTCATTAGAATAGGGCTAAACCACTATAAAATTCCTGTGTGTTTATTTAAGATATCGTACTCTGTCACTTATTTTATTTATTTCGTTCAAAAGGTGTCATAGACTGCACATACGACTGTTGGCCAATTTCACAGGTCAACACTAATTATTTTATAGTTTATCATAAGAAAAAATAAATTATAAAAATATAAACAAACCTACTTTATTTTTTAGGACTTCCACCGCATTTGCTGCCCTTACAAGATCTTGTATGTATTTTAATACATAGAAACCACATTCATGACTCTCTGGTTGTTTTGGGCACTGAATAGTGAAGATCTTTGTAAACTTCCCAAACATGGAATTTGAAGAAGTCCTTTAGTATGCACTACATTAAGAAATGAAAGATGTAAAAAATATAATTTAAACTTGAAAATTTAATAAACGTAATTTTAAAAATAAAATTTACCTCATCATCAATGCATCAATTTGTGGAGGTCGTTCATGTACTTTTAATGGGTCTAGAAATATGACCTTTCCTTATGGCATAGTGATCACTAGCATCCAATGTTGACTACAATAATAATTAAGTTAAATTAATTAAATGATTATATGAAAATAGTAGTTAAAGTAGTTTTAGGTAGTTCTTACTTCATGTTCCAAGGAATAAAGTACATTTGTCCCGGTCTATCCATTGTCATCAACCAATTGACCATAATTGAACATCTTGTGCATTGTTAGTACTAAGAAGCTTAGTATCAAAAAACTTGAAATAGACACTTGTATTTTTGTAAAGGCTCTCCCAAATGCATCTATAAAAAATTCTCAAGTATTAAATTTAAGAAAAAAATCAGCAGAGTTTCTCCTATAAATAGGACTACCCAAATCTGTTAACATTCAATTTACAACTAAAATATTCCACAGTTCGTAGAGGAGATAAGCAGAATCATGTCATGTTTATCTTAAATTGAAGATTAAGTTGAAGTTGAAGGGATACCTCATGCCATAAAGTATGGTTGAGCCTCCAATATTATCCAAAGTTGCTACTTGCTCTACATCTTATGAAGTGATGAAGATGGACTCACGATTCATAAATGATTGGTCAACGGGAATTACTACGACTCCTGTTGTTCCTTTAATCGAACAATATTCCTTCACAATAAATCTAAGACTAATGTGGATGCGATTCATTATGTGAGCATTGAATAGTCTGGGTTCTATTTCAGATCTCCTACATTGATGTGAGATCCAGTTGATGACACATGTGGGCTAGGCATAGATTTATGTTTTGCCTTGGACGCACTTCTTAACATTGTAGGGTTCTTTTGTAGGGGACCCTGTATAATATCATTTAAATCATTAATACTATATACATATATAAAAAATGAATAAAGTGATGAATTGTTTTATACCTCATGAGTCATAATTAAATGTTTCGGCCAAGGAAGGAATGTATCAGCTGTATCACGAACATATCGTACTTCACCAGCTGCAATTGGGATTTCGACATCCTCTTGTATAAAATTGATGACCAAAACTCGCGCGACCGAATCATCCAGTTGAACTGTATGAATTGTGACAGGGCCCATTGAATCAAATATGACACCCTTGGCCACTATGTTGTGAATATTTTCTGGACATAGTTTTACAACGTTGTTATGTTGTGGAGGGACCTGGTACATAATAGGTTGGAATTGTTCTTCAATGTTTTCTTCATTATTGTATTCTACTTCAGTGCCCATATCTCCTCTTCATTGTAGAATTGTTCTTCATTCTCATTCTCCTCTGATTGTCTAGCTCTTTCCTTCTTCATCCCTTCAATTTCTTTTGTGAGTCTAGCAATATCGTTTTCTTTCTAAGAAACAACATCACTTTCCTTTGTTTTCTTCCAAATAATGAAGTCATTTTAGCAGTAAACCTAAAACATAATCCACCAAGTTTATTATTTTAGTTAAGTAAATACAAAGCTAACACAAATTAAGAAGTAACATACCCAGTAGCTCGAACACGACCTGAGTTCTCAGGTGTTCCTAACGCTTGAGTCAAGATGGCATCCCGACCCTTAGATACAATTTGACCACGACTAGCTTTTTCTTTCAATTCCTCCTATTCGACATATCATTAACCAATAAAATTAATAATATATACAAATTGAAGTTAGTTTAATCATTGTTACCTTACTTAAGATCACTTACTACTATCTTCTCTTGAATCTGTATGTCCAATTTTGTGACAAGAATTTTTTTTTCACGAGCTCTTAGCCAAACTTCACGGCGTTCTACATTTTGCACACCTCATTCTTTTTTCTACAACATAAAAGATAATTAAAATTATTTGGTGATACTCAATATATGCTAAACCACTAACGTGAATTACTTACCAAATCCTCTCTAATATTCACCATGCCTCTGCGAGATGTGTGATGCCTCGACGTATTTTCTAGAGCTCGTTCCGTTTGTGCCTTCCTGAATTCCTACAAAAAATATTTAAATTTAAGTTACTAAACACTTATTACTCATATATTGAAACTGAGTTTGCACAGATTAAGTACCGAAACTCTGGAGATAGACGATGTTGGACAAACTGTAGCCAGTCCTCGTGGTCGATTTCTGGATATGCTGATGGACAAACTGTAGCAAGTGTCCATGTCTGCATACTCTTTATGATATAAAACACAATCGTTTGGACATGCATGGATCTTTTCATACTTCAACCCTATCAAATTTAAAGTTTTCCTGACTTCGTATGTAGACTCTGGGAAGCAGTTATCTAAAGGAAAAATCTCCTTAAAAGCAGCTAGAAATTGACTAAAACATTTATCGCTCACTCCATTTTCTACTTTTATGTTGTAAAATTTCACCATTGTAGGTTGTAGGTAATCTTAGCTTTTTGCAACCATTGAACAACGGTTTATCTACATCTCTAACCAAATTATCAAATTTTTTTGGATCAACAACAAAATCCTCTTGAGCTTCATCAAGCAATTCCATAGGATGATCATCAAAATCATTAGAATAAACATTATCTACCCCTCGCCTTCCTAACAGATATGGATAATTATTTGATAATTCTCCATGCCAATACCATGTAGTATAATTTTTATTGAATCCCAGAAAAAATGCATGATCTTTTATTATGGCAATATTCCCTTTTGATCCATTACCACAATCTACACATGGACAAGAAATTCTTTGAGGATCACTACACTTCTTTAAGCAAAACTCTAAAAATTTGTTGAATCCATCTTGAAATTGTGGTGTTTCTCTCCTCTCATGCATCCACGATGTATCCATAATAATAATTATAAAAATAATTCCTATTAAGTTTTACAAAACAAATATCACATATTAAATAACATGTTTATTTAATAAATCCTAAAAATAATTGAGCAGAGTTTCCTCTATTTCTATAACATATTCCAATTTCATAAGTACCCATTAATTCAATACAAACAAACACAATAATCAACAAGCATACTTTTGTCCTTATCAATTAATAAATCCTAAAAAAAATTGGACAAAGTTTCCTCTATTTCTATAACATATCCCAATTTCATAAGTACCTATTAATTAAATACAAACAAACACAATAATAACAAGCATAATTATGTCCTTATCAATTAATAAACATACAAAAAATTGGACAGAGTTTCCTATGTTTCTATAACATATTCGAGTTTTATAAGTACCTATTAATTCAACACAAACAAACATAATAATCAACATGCACAATTTCATCCTTATACCACCGCAACACACAAATTTCTCTAAACCTACTTCACTAATTTTTAAACCTAATTTCCACTAAATTCAATATGATTTAACTATAATTCTATAAATATGTACAATAGTATTAAATAAAAATAAAATTCTCACTCACCTTAAAATTAATCTTCAAGCTAGTAACCACCAATGAAAAACCAAATTACTTCCAAAACAATAACCGTCCTAAAAATAATATAAAAAAATTAAATATTATAAGTATTGAGTTTATAATAACTAGTACCAAACATTGAAGCATATTATACAAATAAAACCTTATTTTAACTAAATATTAACTTGATTTTTTTTTACAACAACAAAATATCTAAACATTAAAACTATATTTTACAAATGAATTTTTTTAACTAGATATTAACTTGATCTTTTTTTTATTATAACAACAACAAAATATTAACTTCATTAGTTTTCTAAATAAAAACATATCTTAAAATACAAAAATAAATCAAATAAATTATAAATTTAGTAATACATTAATATTAAATTCAGTTTAATAAAAAACAAATTTTACAAACACATTTTTTAAGATTCATACATTCTTAAATAATCAAATACAAGTCTAAAACATTATTATCAACAATAAACACATATACAGTATCAATATATTATCAAAAACTATAAAAAATCTTAAATAATATATATAAAAAATCATGTAAATATTTATTTAACGATCAATACATAGTACAAACCTCAAAAATTTGTATAGAAGTTGAAAATCCGTTGAAAAATCCAAAACAATGGGTATTTCCGACCACCACAAATCACCATTGTCAAGAAAAAAAAAATTCACTCAAAACTGAAAATAACAACGTTTCTATGATATATTTGAGTTTTCTAGCAAGATTAATGGAATAAAATGGAAGAAAATGAGGGGAAATGGTGCTAAATGGCGAAACCCTCATTTTTCTCACAATGGAAATACAGTTTTTTGCTCTTTGTTTGGGAGTTTCAGCATTTCAGAAATGAGGGAGAAGGCGTATGGGTTGGGATACAAAGACCTTTAACTTCGGTTTTTAACAAAAAAACCAAAGTTAAAGGTAAAAATGAAGTTAAAAGTTTCTGTCATTTTTTCTCGCAAAAATGCCCCTCCGCCTATTACCTTTTAAATTCACTTTATGTAAATAACCAAAATAATAGCTTAATTGCTATGGGGGCCAAACCAAAAACCAAAGTTAAAAGTCTTTTAAAAGCTTTAACTTCGCTTTTTATGTATTTCCATATCCTTATGTGTAAAACCCGAAGTTAAAGTCTATTTTTGTTGTAGTATCATCATGGTTTTCCTTGATACCTTTAGAATTGATCATGAATCCAAGAAACTTTCCCAAAGACACGACGAACATACATTCCAGTGGATTTAACTTTATTTGGTTTTTCCAAAGTGTTTTCAAACATCTCACCTAAGTCTTGAGTGAGATCATTTGACTTTTTTTTCTTGACTACACTGCTACAAATTCCCATTTTGTGTAAGTTTTTAATTGACTCTAAAAGTTTTTTGCGTCAGTTGTACACAGACGCAATTGACCATTTCATCTTAGTTTTGCATTGAAAAATCATTTTACGTATGTGTGTTACCGACGCTAAAAGAAAATAATATTTTTAAAAAATTAAACAGAATAATGATGATACAAAACAAAAAAAGATCATTAAAATCTTTTACCCTGTTATTCACTATTATAATTCAACAAATATAATAAACCAAAACCTCAAAACAGACCAGAATTATATATCAACAAATACTCTAAAACTTCATAGTTTCCAAATTTTTTAATGTCCTCTACAAGAAGGTTTAGATATTGTTGAACTTCATAGCTTCCATTGTTTACAAGCTTTGAACTACTATAACTTCATTGATGGCTACTCCCATATACCTGAAATATAAAAAATAAAAAGCACATAATCAAATGAACAGAGATAATTTCTTTTCAAGCCATGATTGAGAATATATAGATGTTAGGGTTTATGCTCTAAAAGCATGTGTAAAGATACTTAATATACTGGAAGTTAATATAAGTACAATTTTCTTATTATTGAATATCTAGATTATTTTTTGAATAATTAATATAAATATCAAAACATTCCATATTTATTAATGAGAGTATGATATTGTATGAGTACGAGAGGATTAAGAACATAGAATAAAATAGTCAGCAACATATTAAAGTATGGATTTTTTTTATCAATGGTTGCTAGTACGCTAATTTGAAATACATGTGATCTACATCTGAATCGCTAATTTGGATAGACATCTTAGTGAAGCTACTTTATATAATTATAAATTATATATGACAAGACGATGTGAATATTTTTTAAAAAAAAACTTATTGTTTGCCATAAAAATTTAATTCATATCAACACGATTATCATATGTAGATCAGTCTAAAACGTGAGTAGTCATGAACTCCTGTTCATGTCTATTGGGTCTTTTGATTCACTCGTAGAGGTCTCTTAATATAATGAGACTAGTGACTTTTGTTTTGGAGATTCAATAGCATGAATGACTGAGAAAATGATCTTACAAGAATTGGAATCCAACTTTTCCTAATGGATCGAATATTGGTTCTCTTAAGGGTTAATTCTGGAATTGAATAGTTATTGTGCTCAAATTTATAATATGATCATAAATTAACTGTTCACAAGTGAATTAATGGTAGTTAAAGAACAAGAGGTAATTAGAAGGATAAAACAATAATTTTGACCAGCTCTAATTTACAAACCAATAATGAGACAATGATTTTTACGTGGTTTAGTAGTTAATTCGACCTAGTCCATGAGTCACTTTTATTAATGTCTCTGTGTTCAAGCTTTAAAGCAATTTCACAAAGTATCGGTATAAATTTTGTGCGTCCCCTCTAAATGACTAAGATTTGGTTTTTATAGTCCCAGTTATAGATACTCACCTCCACAATTTTAGGGAGAAGTTATACAATTATCTTATTTGAATTTGAAATACAAACGACTAAGCAGGCAATACAATACCTAAACTAATCACTCGGAAACAGGGTTAATTTACTTGAATATTATTCCTTGACTCTTCTAAGCGCAGTATTGAGCTAACATCGATATTCTTTGAGCTGACACACATCATTAGCTCTTTTGAGCTAGCTTCCTTACTTTGAGATGAAATAATCCATTACTTCGCAATTGTAGATATATTGTTAATGGTAATAATATTTAAATCCGACATTAATTGTGATATCTCCGAGCTCACTCTCTTAACAATAATATTATGTTCTCGGAAATAGGGTAAAACATTTGCCCACCTACTACACTCAAGTGTGCATACGTGGCATGCTCTGATTGGGTATTCAATAGTACTTGATGTACTACCGTTGCCTCTTCCCATGTACTTTTTTGCTACCCTTTCCTTTAAATCCCCATCAATTCGATTTCAATCTCACGGTCAAGATCATTCCTACTTTTTCATCTATACATACCCTTTTCTTTATTTTAAACTACTCACTTCATCTTCATCTTTCAAATTTTCAAATCCTTTAATCTCTCAAGAACCAGAATACCCACAACTTCAAATTCTTCGAACTATCCTCGTTCTTCATTATTTTTGGGTTTTTGCCCTTCGATTGTCTTTGCTCACACATCCTACTAAAATTTCCAAGTAAGTTTGCTAACTTCTTTCAGTGTATAAAATTTTCATGCATGCATTTTTTGTTTCCAATTCCTTAATCTTGGTGTTCTTGAGATTTTTTAGGAGAATATATGAGTTTGATTTTCTTTATGGTATGAAAACACATAAAAAAGTTGTTTTCAGGTAACAAAAATTCAAAGAATAGGCTTAATACTAGTAGTGTATTAGGGAAGTTTTGTGTAAAGTTGTTTGAGAACCTTTCGATAAGTTCAATAGTCTACAATTTGAGAAATCGTGCCGGGATTTTTAGGGTTATGTAGCTTAATCGCCACAATACTATAGTCACTTTCCAAACCTTAGGATAATGTAAGCTCACAACATCTCCGCTTTGGAGCAATATTACTACCCGAGAGGACCCTCACCTTTACTCTTTCTCTTGGTAGATGTCATGTAGCGATTTGGAGATGAAAGGGTAGGGTTCTCAGCTTGGGTAATGTTGTACCAGAAACCAATTCCCTGACAAGAATCTCCTTTTTCATGAAATCAAAGATTAATTTGTGAGTATATTATGAAGTTCGAGAGAGAATATATTAGCAGCTCATTTAGGCGTCAAATTAGGGAAATTCAAAATGGCAAAAGAAAGAGAATTCGCCTCGCTTCCCATCCCGAGCCTTCCTCTGTAGCAAAATTCCTTTAGCACGTCCTCTTGACCCAACACTAACAGTTACTATCGCCTTTCTACTAGGTGAACTCAAATTTGAGACAATTTTTGCTGAGTCTTCAACCTCGGTAAGATAATCCAAACAACCCCAAGAGGAGTCACCAAATCCTGAGTTCGGTCCCTTAGTAAATAAAAATGATGTTGTCCCGAAAGCCTTATATTTTGAGGCCGAGATCTATGAGTCCTCAATTAGATCTATCAGAATGGTGTATGATATCTTATCTAGCCATGGGCTTAAGTTATCTGGCACACTTATGTGTCGAGCTCCTTATGAAAATGAACTGAGCTATTTTGCACTCGAAGAGAACGATCTGGATGTACGTGTTATGTTTGGAACATGAAGCGACGAGAACACGAATGCGGGAGATCATCTTCTAGTTAATCAATAATTTAAGAGCTTCACCAACTGAATTAGGATAGCCCCTTTCCAGCTCAAGATCAACTCTTACCGCATCATCGTAGCCCTTAAAGGCACTGATGGCTCATTTCGTGAAAGGGTCGTAGCAGCCCCTCATGAGAAGGAGTTTATCGTCTCCCACATAGCTGGTGACTTTGGAGCTGGGTTAGTGTCCAAGTTCCTTTCTCGAGTTGGTCAAACTTTAAGTGGTCTGGGCCCAAGGGTCTGAGACTTCCATAAGAACGAGGCTTCCTCTTTAGTCCAAATCTGATCCTTGGATTTCATCTCTGCGGTAAAGTCTAAGTGCATTCGTTTCTTGACTGAAGCTAACCCTTATAAAGTCTAAGTTCATCGTAGCCTTTATATTGTTTTTTTTTTTATATTCATTTCTTATCATTGTATACTTTATCATATATATTTTTCCTCATGTAGGGTCTGCTCGGAGTCCTCTGATTTTTAGAGTAGGTTAACGGCCTCACGACTATGATCGAAAGAAGCTTGACTGAAGCTAAGGAAGCCCTAGTCAAGGCCAAGCTAGAAGCTGACTCGCTGAAGAAGTCATTAGAAGATGCTCATAGCCCAATCACCTCGCTTATCCAAAAGGTTAACCAGCTTAAAGACGCTCAGAGGCAAGTCTCCTTGCTTACACAAAAGGTTAACCATCTTTAAGAAGAGAAGAAGACCTCTTCTGGCCTCATGGAATAGGGAGAGGGTTCGATTTTAGGAAGAGCTCCAAGACAAAGAAGCTGAATATTCTAAGCTAGCGTGTTATTGAGTTTGGACCTTCAACCCTAATGCAAACATCTCCTTCTTAGGTGAAGCTTGCGATTCCTTTATCGAGAAGTTCAAAGTTCAACTCGCTGCTGAAGAGGCCCCCTAGATCACCACTTCGGAGAGAAACGCATACGATGAGCTTGGAGAAGAGGTTACGTCGGACGGAGGAGCTGCTTGTGGAACTCTTCATCTTGGTTGTTTTTATTTTTCTTCCTTTGTTTAAGGCTTTCGGGTCATTTTGTAACTAAGTCCCTTGGGGCTGAGAAAATCTTATGCTCAGTTTTTCTAAGCATTTATTTTTTTTATGGGGCATGATGCCCCTCCGAGCAAAGACAATTATATGCTCGATTTCACAAGCATTTACTTATCTTTTTCTTTTTTATATTCCATTGCTTTGACGAGAGTTTTCTCAAATTTTTCTAAGTGTTAAAATATTTGAAGATCTTATCATTTATGGCAATTGTTACACTTGTTTAATTGACATAAGTATTGTTGAGATGTTTTATACTTTTCTACACTTATTATCCATGTAGTTTGTATACGTATATTTGTTCTCAAATTGCATGCCTGTTAAAACAACCATGCTTAACTTGAACTATGAAAAATTTACAGTACACTTGAAATTGAAATTAATTCAATTTACACATTTTGAGTTTGTAAACATTTTATAAGTCTTGTACTCAGTTAACACCTAAAGCTTTCCAAGCTTGTACTCTTAATGTTTTTAAACCCAATCTTATGTTTTTTGAGCTTGCACATTTTTACTTATTATTTGTTTTATTTTTTTCGAGCCCATGGTATGGTTATATTAGGTACCATATGTGCGCCCCCCTTAAATTCCTAAGATTGTGATCATAGGTTATTTTGGAATGAGGTACGAGCAAAAAATTAGAGGATATAAAAAAATGGTCCAAGTGACGATTTTGTTAAGAATAATCAAACATTACATCGCATAAAATAGACATCAATCCTAAGCTATTGATAGCAAGGTTGTAGATGTTCACTATTTCAGCTAGTCGAATTACTGTATCAACAAGATATGGTATTTCCCAATTTTTCCCGAGCACTCTGACTAATGGATCCCTTGTTGCCAAAAATACTTGCCTTAGGACCAGATCTCCAACTCCGAACTGCCCATTTAAAACTCGTTTATTGAAATACCTTGTAGCTCCTTGCTAATACAAAGCATTCCTTATTTGAGAGTCCTCTCATTTTTCTTTAAGGAAATCCAAGGCTTCTTCAAGCTGTTCATGATTTGACCTTTGCTCATAGGCTCCACGTCGTAAAGTCGAGGCTTCCACCTCTGTTGGTAGAATCATCTCATTTCCGTAGGCAAGTGAGAATAGTGTGTGTCCTGTTGAGGTTCGATCTATTGTCATGTATGCCCACAAGACTTGTGGAAGCTCGTCAGGGCACCTTACTTTGATTCTTCGAGTCGTTTCTTAATGGAACTTTTCAAGGTCTTATTCATGGCTTTGACCTGCCCATTCGCTTGTGGGTGTGTCACCGATTAGAAAATATTTATTATTCCATTCTTCTCGCAGAACTGTGTGAACAACTCGCTATCAAATTGGGTTCCATTGTTAGAAACAATCTTTTTGAGGATACCATATCGACATACGATGTTTTTTTACCACGATATCTAATACCTTTTTCGAGATAATAGTAGTGAGAGGCTCTGCTTCGGTCCACTTTGTGTAGTAGTCATTGCAACTACCGCATATCTAATCCCCCCCCCCCCCCCCCCTCATCATATTGGTAATGGGCCTATTAAATCTATTCCCCATACTGCAAATGGTCACGGGGAAGTTATTATAGATAGCTCGGTTAGACGAGCTCGTGGTATTGACTCAAATCTCTCGCATTTGTCACATATCTTTACATTGATTAACTACGAGCTAAGAGTCACTGTAGCAGTGTATGGCTTTAGCTTTCAATTCTCGAGCTAGTCAAAGTTGTAGAGTCCCAGAATTTACTTAGCTAGTTAGATAGTAGTAGTAGTAGTAGTAGTAGTAGTAGTAGTAATAGCTAGTATTAGTTATAGTATGTTCATTACTATGGATTTTGGTTCAAGCCGGGACTTAGTTGGAAACTCCTAGCAATAGTTATGGATTTTATAAGTTTAACTTATAGTTTAAGAATATTAATTATAACATAAGGTTTGATTAATATTGCTGGTTATTAATATGATAATTATTATAACCTAAGGTTTAGATAGAGCTAATAAGAATATGACACTTGTCATAAGCATGGTTATTCCTAAGGTTATGATTATTAAGGAATTATTATTTTAATGATAAAATAAGAGAAATATAAGACTTAGTCTTCACCAAAATCTGATAGGAGTATGATATTTGTCACAATTTTATTTATTTGTGGATTAGGATGTAAATAGATTTTTCGTAACTTTAGGGTACTGTAACTTCCGACCTGTTTTTGACCCAGTTATATTATGAATTTCGAAACATAGTATTTCTAGAAAGTTGTAGATAATTTAATTAGCTTTCTAACGGTATAAAGAGAGTCCAAATGGGAGTTCTACAACTCCAGATATGTTAATTTTACTGAAGGAGAGTTTAGAGTTACGAGATTTAGGGAGTTAGAAGTTAGGATTCTATTTGTTTTTATTATTTTAAAAATCAAGCTTTGAATCCTTAATTCTCTCTGAAAAATTTGACCAATTCCTAAGCCTTTGGCTGAAGGATATTCAAATATTTTCAATTAAATTTATTATTTTTATTCAAAGCCAAAAAGAAGATTTTTATTCCTAGAACTCTATAAATAGGACCTAGCACCAAGCCTTTTCATTCATTCTTCAAGCATTGATCAGAGCCTTCCATGTGCTAGTGAGACTATAGAGTGATAAACACTTGGATTGGGGTTATAAGCTTAATAAACACATGGGAAGTAAGGTTATAGTGTATTTCAGTTTCGAGGTATAGATCGGTCATAGAAGCATTCAAGGTATTCCTAATTCTAGTTCCTTTCTGTATTGATTCTTATAGTTCTTCTCTACTCAAATCCTAACTCAGTCTTTTTTATTCTTAGGCATCTAAGTTCTTCGAACTTAAGGTTTTCATTGGTAAGTATCGTTTCGATGGTGTAGTTTATTCTTTCCATCTCTTTTCTTTAGTATACTCACCTCTATATTATTGTTTTTAGGAGTATTCCAAAATCTCGACTTTGTTCTCATCATCCCGGTATATTGGTAAGGAAAATAGGATAGGATTTTATATGTTATATGATATGTGATATGTTATCTTATGTTATGTTGTGTTATGAAATGTTATATTGTGTATGTTTGTAGACTTGGGCATATGACCTGTACACTAACAAGCCCCAATAAATTTATGGGCATATGACTTGCTTAGCTAGCAAGCCCCACAAATCTAATGGGCATATGACTTGTTTAGTTATGGGACCCCAAGTAATAATGGCCATTATAGTATGTGTGACATATGTTTATGATATGTTTTATTAGATGCTACGTTATGAATTTTATGTATATGAGTTATGTGTTAGGTTTTCCTTGCTGGGCATTAGGCTCATTCCTTTATTTTTTAGTGTGATGCAGGAAACTAGATACGGAGGTAGAAGGATTCTTGGAAGCTTGGCATGTGTGTTGAGGATGAACGGACTGAGTGGACTGCGTGTCGATCGAGGATGAAGTTATTTATATTTAGTCTTTTAGATCATGTTTTTCCGCATTTACTTTTTTTAAACAATTGAATTAAATTTTATGTTTTTCTTTTAAACAATGGGTACCCATGCCATATTTTATATTATTATGTACTTTATACAATATTTTGAGATGTAATAAAGTTATATTATTTCTTATGTATCTTTCCCAAAATAGTAGTTATGTATAGTAGATCTAATGGTCCAAGGTCATAGAAATAGTTGGGTCATTACAAAAGTCCTACTAGTAGGGCTTCATAAAATGCCTTGTTATTGGAAGCATCAAATCTAAACCTTAATTCATAATGGAACCTATATCCTTCAGGGGATATAAGTATGATTCCTGCCCCTGAGATGGGGTTATGTAGCATCCCAAAACTTCTAATGAGGTTTAGTACCTTGGTTAGTGTGTCGGGAGGGCATAATTGGAATTATCTATGAATTTTGAGATTTTAATTGAATATAGATATGTGATTATGATAATTTCATGAGTTATATTATGATATGACTATCTATGCATGTTTATGTGTATTAAATGTGCTTATAGGCCCGTTTGGTTTAGAAGGGACATTTTAGTAATTTTGACCCGTGGAGAGTATATTTGTAATTTTATATGATATGCGCTTGATACCACATTATTATTTTTATATATTTGTGATATTCGACATGGGTCGATCCTTTTGAGATGTTTAGTAGAAAAGTCGCAGAGGGGATTAATACCCTACTCGGGGTGAGCCAATGGGTATTTTGATAATGCGGTGAAACTACTAGGATTTATAGGTAAATGGAATTAACTGGGAGAATAATTAATATTAATTATTTAATTTGGAATTAGTGGTGAAATTTGAAGTTTAGTTGGAATTAGTGGTGAAATTTGAAGTTTAGTTGGAATGTAGGTGAAATGACCAAAATGTTAGGAAAACTTATATAAGATCTTTATTTATTTTCATGTAGATCTAATATTAAACAAGTTAATATGAGACAACCTAGAACATGTTTCTAAAATTGAATTCAAAGAGAAATAATGATATAAATACTTACATTATACGCAGCAGAATGAATGAGTCATTCCTTCAGTTTTTCTAACCCTTGTATCCTTTCTGTCGTAGAGTATTACCAAGAAACTGAACCGATCTTCAATTTTCTTCACAGCCTTCCAAAGTATCCTTGGAATCACCTATACTAGAGTGGGAAATTCTCAACACATGAGACAGATACAAAGAGAAGAAGAGAAAAGAACAATAAGACTTAGAAAATGACTTATGTTTAGAGAGAATTTAAAACCTACTAGAAAATTGTGTTTCAACTTGTGATTTAAACTCTCTCTTAGCACTCTTTTTATAGACTCATTTAGGTCATTTATTTAATTAAAAATTAATAAAATAATGGCCAATTAACAGCCATAGGTCGAAATTATCATGGGCTTTAGGCCCGTGACATTTCCCATTTGATTATAAGCCCGTTGGCCTTAAAATCGAGGCATGTATTATTTTCTATTGATTTAATTAATTAAATAATTATTTAAATCATTTATCAATTTAATTATTTATAATTTGAACATTGATTTAAACTTATTTATTAATTTAGATACCAATTTTTCATAATGAATAAATCTGCCATAATTTCACTTTTATTCTCTAGATTACATAACTCTGTGAAACTATTCAAAATTGACTTGGTCAACTTTGATAATTCTAATTGATAATTCATTCAATTAATTGAGACTATCTAGATGATTTTATCCAAGGTACAGTGGGGACCATGTGCCTATGAAATCAAGCTCCAATAAGTTATCATAAATCTAACATATTAATTTACTAACTTATTAATTCCTCGTGACTCCACTAAAGACTCGAAATTGCACTCTTGGATTTATAGAACGCTCTATAAAAAATATAGATACGCTATTAATTATCCATTGTTACAACCATAATTGTCACTCAATCCTCTATAGACGGTCTACAATGAGATGGGACTAAAATACCATTTTACCTCTCATTGTATTTTATCCTTAAAACACTTAGTTCCTTGTAAATGATATTTCAGTAAAGAAATATTAATTACTGAAATGAGATCTCTATCATTTAACACCTTGAACCAAACTAAAAGGAAACCATCAGTTCACTTCTTCATTAGAAGCTATAGATGTTCATATCTATGATTAACACTCTCACTCAATTATACTACTGAGTTCCCAAGATGTAAGTATGGGCTAGTCTGTAGGGTAAACTGGTAACGAACAAGTCAAAGAACTCAAATAATACAATCAGTTAAAATACTAACCACTCAGAATTGAGATTGAATTGACCTATGGCCAAATATAGAATAGATAATAACGGTATGTTTACTTATCCTATCTACTGTCAATATCTGTCTTGTCCGATGTAACAAATACAACCGATCTTATCTACTTTGCTAATGTTCTGGAAATAAAATAACACTGTAATGTGTAAGTAGAACATATCGTAGATTGACAAGTCAGTGTAAATCAAGTTCACTGAATAATCTTATTTATATTCATATTTATGCTCAGGATTTATATTCCATTGTGATTATGTCACTGTAAATCATATTTATATTCCATTGTGATTACGTCACTGTAAATATGATTAGCTATATGCTCGTGATTTAATAGAAGTTTATATTAAAGAAATAATCATGAAAATAAAACAGGTGAGCAAAGTGATTGACCAAGTCAAAAAATGATTTCTTTTCTTTTCTTTTATTGATAATAAATGAGATTACAAAGAAATTGAGTTTTAATTAGGGCATAAAACCCTAACAAACTCCCACTTGTATTAATTGAAACTAATGCCTTAATTCTACTAATCCCATTTCATTGATATGCTCCAAATGTAGATTCTGGTAGTGTCTTTGTAAAAAAATCTGCAAGATTGTCTTCAGATGCAATCTTCATAACCTTCACATCTCCTTTGGCCACATATTCTCGAATAATGTGATACTTCCTTTCTATATGCTTACTCCTCTTGTGACTACGAGGTTCTTTCGAGTTGGCTATCGCTCCTGTATTGTCACAAAACAACACAAGAGGTTTATCCATTTCTGGAATAACACCAAGATCCAAATAGAACTTCTTTAGCAAGACTATTTCCTTAGCTACTTCTGACGCGACTATGTACTTAGCCTCCATGGTGTAATATGAGATTGCAGACTGCTTTACGCTTTTCCATATCACAGCTTTACCTGCAAGAGTAAACACCATTCCCGAAGTAGATTTCCCGTCATCGACATCAGTCTGGATATCTGAATCGGTGTAGCGTACGGGGTTCAGAACACCAACCTTGTAGACTAACATATAATCCCTAGCCCGCCTTAAATACATCAAGATATGCTTAACTTCTATCCAATGTTCCAGTCCTGGGTTTGACTGATACCTGCTCACTACTCCCACTGCATAGCAGATATTTGGTCTAGTACACAACATGGCATACATCAGACTTCCAACTACAGATGCGTAAGGAGCTCTTCTCATTGCATCTTCCTCTTCAGGAATCTGGGCAGACTGCTTCTTTGAAAGATGAATTCCATGGTGGGATGGTAAACGTCCTTTCTTGGAATTTGTCATTGAGAAACGTTCAAGTACTTTATCTATGTAAGCTGCTTGAGGTAGAGCTAAGAGTCTATTCTTTCTATCCCTAATGATCTAGATACCTACAACATAACTTTCTTCACCCAAATCCTTCATCAGGAATTGAGTGATCGGCCAATTCTTCACATCTTGCAATTTCTAAACATTGTTTCTAATGAGTAAGATATCATCTACATAAAGAACCAGGGATACCACTATTTGATTTTCCTTCAGTTGGTAAACACAAGGCTCATCAATATTTTGGTAAACGAGGTTTTGATTATTTCATCAAACCTAAGATTCTAGGAACGAGAAGCTTGCTTAAGTCCATAAATGGACCTATTCAACTTGCAAACTTTTCCTTCTTGTCCAACTACTTTAAAACCTTATGGCTCATCCATATAAATGACTTCGTCAAGCTTCCCATTAAGAAAAGTTGCTTGACATCCATTTTCCAGATCTCATAGTCGAGAGCGGCTGCTATGGATAAAAGGATGCGTATGGACTTGAGCATGGCTACCGAACTAAAAGTTTCCTCATAGTCCACGCCTTCTCTTTGGGTATAACCTTTTGCCACTAATCAAGCTTTATAAGTCTCGATATTTCCATCAACACCTCATTTCTTCTTGTAGATCCACTTGCAGCCAATGGCCCAAAAGTCACTATGTGCTTCCACAAGATCCCAGATGGCATTTGAGAACATGGACTCCATTTCCTGTTTCATGGCTTCGAGCCATAGTTCCTTTTCAGGGCTATCCATTGCCTATTTGAAAGACAATGGATCATCATCACTAGTGTCACCAACAACCATTGGTTTCACCATCCAAACCATAGTGAACTGGGTTCCTAGAAACCCTCCCACTACGATGAGGCTCCGTGACTGTTTGCTCAGGAATTGTGGTACTTTCTTCATTTAAATCGACTTGCGTCGGTTGGACATGAAGAGTGGGAATTTCATCATGAACTCGCGTTGATGATGATGGAACATTGGTTGGAGTCAATTCATTAACCATCTCCTCTAAAACTACTTTGCTGCGTGGTTTGAAGTTTTAGACATAGAAAAGTAGCATTCATAGAAGTAAACACTTTCTTTTCTTAATGACTATAGAAAATTCCACCACGAGGACCTTTAGGATAGACAACAAACATGCACACTTCAGTTCGCGGTTCTAGCTTTCCTTCCTTTTTCCTCAGGATGTGGGCGGGACACCCCCAGATTCTATAATGGCGTAAACTAGGTTCACGACCATTCCAGCATTCTAAAGGTGTTTTGGGGATTGATTTAGACGGCACGACATTGAGAATGTCGTTCGTGGTTTCAATTGCATGTCCCCAGAATGAAGTTGGTAGAGTTGAGTAACTAAGCACGCATCTAACCATTTCCAATAAAGTTCTGTTCCAGCATTCCGCTACACCATTTTGTTGCGGAGTACCTAGGGCAGTAAGTTGTTATAAAATCCCAAGTTTAGTTAAATGATCTTGGAACTGCATATCCAAATATTCTCCACCCCTATCAAATCGCAAGATCTTTAACATTTTACCTAATTGGTTCTGAGCCATCGCTAGGAATTCTTGAAACTTTGAAAATATTTCTGATTTCCTATGCATAAGGTAAAGACATGAGTATCTAGAGTAATTGTCAACGAAAGTGACGAAATACTGAAAACCACCCCTGACTTGTCCATTCAAAGGTCCACAAACATCTTAATGCACAAGTCCAAGTGATTATTTGGCCCTATCGCCCTTTGCAGAGAATGGACGCTTGGTCAGTTTTCCTTCTAGACAAGATTCACAGACAGGTAATTCACCTAAGGTGAGTTCCGTCAAAGGCCCATCCTTTGTAAGTCTTTGAATTAAATCATAGCCAATGTGACCTAGCCTCAAATTCCATATATACGTCATGTTATCGTTATCGGTCTTTTGACATTATTTGGTCTTAGGTTGAGCTACTTTGAATAAATCATTGTTAAGAGCGAGGGGTTCATTAGGTCGCAGAATATAAAGCCCGTTTTCAAAACATACAATACACAATTGTGATCCATTGAAGGAAATATATATATTAAAACTTGTGAAAGTCATATCAAATTGTTCTAATTGCTACATTAAAACCGAAATTAAATTTCTACTAAAATCTAGAATAAAAAATACATCTTTTAAAATTAAGTATTTATTTCCAAACTTCAGATGAGCTCTTCCTCTAGCTTGGACCGTAACAAACGCTCCCTTCCCAACTCTAAGATTTAAGCTCCTACGTCCACTTCCTCCCATGATTCAAGAAGTTGTAAAGAGTTGCAAACATGGTTGGTAGATCTAGAATCAATAATCCAAATGGATTTATCATTCTCTAAAACGCATGTTTCTAAGATAAATGAACTATTATCATTACCTTTGTTTTCAGCTGCTAGAAACTTGGGGCAATCCTGTTTCCAATGCCCCTTCTCTTTCTAGTGAAAACAATTTCCTTTACCTTTCTTGTTCTTCCCCTTAGGCGTCTGTGCATTTGGTTGTGCATGTAATGACCCAACTATTTCTAAGACCTTGGACCATTAAAACTACTAGACATAGTTACTATTTTTGGGAAAACATACATAAGAAATAATCATAACTTTATTAAACCAAAAAATAAATATTTTGCAAATTACAAAATAATATGTAAAATATGGTATGGCTACCCTTTGTTTATAAATCATAAAACATAACTTTAAATACTAATTGTAGAATTACATCAAAACATAATTTAAAAGACATAAAATAAATAACGTCGTCCTCGATCAACACGCAGTCCATTGAATCCATTCATCCTTAACACGCAAGCCAAGCTACAAAGAATCCCTCCGCCTCCATATTTATTTTCCTGCATCATACTAAAGTAAAGGAGTGAGCCTAATTCCCAACAAGGAAAATCTACTAAAAGCATACATCATAAATCATAAACATAAAAATTTATCATAAACATTCACTGTAACACATATGACTATAAAAAAAAACATATATCTTATAGGACTACAATATTAATGGCCATTAATTCATTAACATGGCATGTGATAAATCATCTAGGTCCTCTGTCTACTAATCGAGGTAGGTAGATCACATGGTAGTATATGATAACCCATCTAGGTCCTCTACTAGTCGAGGTAGGGTAAATCATAACTCTAACCCATGAAATGATAAATAATCTTGGGGCTTCCTATCTAAGCAAGTCATATTCCCAAGCGACTAAAAACATATCATACATTTACATACCATAGCATAGCATAAACATATCATAACATATAAGAACATAAAATCTATCCTATTTTCCTTACCAAAAGCCGGGATATTTGAGAACAAGAACGGGATTAGAAACTCCTATAAACCAACAGTAAAATGGTGAGAATCTCTAAAGAATAAAGATGAAAGGAGAACTAAACCATCAAGAAGAAACTTACCAAGAAGAACCTTAAGTTTCAAGAACTTAAATACCTAATCAAGAATCATAAACAAGAGTTGGGATTTGAATAAAGAAAACTAAAGAACCATATATAACTGAACTTAGGAATAGAAATACCTTGAATGACCTTAAGGATTGGTCTAAACCTCAATACCAAAATCACACTATTTCTCATTTCCCAAGTGTGTATAAAATCTTAGAATGATAAAGCTCTAACCCAAAACCCAAGTGTATCTCTCTATAGTCACACTAGCACCTTGGAGGCTCTGATCAAATGCTTAAAGAATGAAGAAAATGGCTGAGCACTATGTCCTATTTATAGAGTTCAAGGAGTGAAACTAACCCCTTTTAATTTGAATAAGTAAATGATTATAAAATGAAAAAAGATTTGAATTTTCGTTCAACTGACGCCTAGAACTCGGTCAAAATCATTCAAAGGTAGGTCTAAGTGGTTAAGGGTAATTTTAAAATTCAAAAATCAAACTTTCAAAAATAAATACATGGAGCCGATATATCGCCCCCATAGGCGATATATCACCTCCCACTGTATTCCCGAGGCTTGTTTGATTGTTCGTGCAAAGTCGTCGTGTTTTCCGTATCTTCCGTACGCAATATATCGGCTCCTATGATGCGATATCTCGGCATACGTTGATATAGTAAACACGTATTTGCACTTTTTCAGCATAATTTGAATTGGATAAACAACTTTGTCTGAGTCATAATACGATCCTAACAACTGTTGGAAGGTTCTAGAGCTTCTAGATCTTTCTTTTATTATAACTATCCATCAAAAATACTTAATTCCTTAATAATCATGATTATGACAAGTGTCATGCTCTTAATGGTTATATCTAAACCTTAGGTTATAATAAATATATATCTATAACCTGCAATATTAATCAAACCTTATGTTATAGTTAATATTCTTAAACTATAGGTTAAACTTATAAAATCCATAACTGTTGCTATAAGTTTCCATCTAAGTCCCGAATTGAACCAAAATCCACGGTAACTATTACTACTACTACTACTATCTACCTAGCTAAGTAAATATTCTGGGACACTATAGTGCACTCGTCTTTGCAGCCTTTGCAGGCTTGGGGTTGTTGTTTTGTCCATCTTTCCTCTTGCTTCCAGCATTCGAAGATGAAACTTGGTTAGCTTCAACCTTAGCTGGATCAGCAGCAACAACAATAGTCTTATTTTCTCCTCCGTACTAGGTCCACCCATGATAGCCTCAAAAATCTAAAGCTCGTTCATGAGATGCGTCAGACCATAGTTGAGTTGATCACGAACGTGCGAACACAGTGCCAATCGAGCATTCACGGTGTCATCACGTATGTGCGGAGACAGTGCTATCCAAGCATTTACGGTGCCATCACGGGCATTGACGGTGCCATCACGAATGTGCGGACAAAGTGCTCATTCTGGGGATTCCTCAGTCATGACGAATTCAGAGTTGTCACCAATCAATTCTATGTTGATATTCTGCTTCCACTTAAGGAAGTTTTCTCCAGTGATCTTCTCCATCGAAAGTTGAGAAAGGATGGGAGTAGACAGAGACACTACTTAACTTAAAATTAAAAATTATCAATAAAATAGAAATCAATCACTTTTGCTCAATAATACTCCTATTCACACAAAATTCAAGAAATAGCACAATATATACCAAAATATGTAAGATATGAGAAAAATACCAAAATAAGCATATCTCTATTTCTTAGGTTTTTAACTAATCTATGATATCCTTGTCCCGATCTGCGAGAGTCAAAAATACAACTAGCTATCTAATAATAGACACCATTAGTAACAACCTACTATTTGATCAAAATAAGAAAACAAAATCTCTTATTTTATGAGCTAGACCCACGGTTTCGATAATCATAGATTTAGTAGTCACCGTAGGGGTGAGTCTAGTAGAATTTGACCTACAATTATCTATCTTTCAAAATCTAACATTGCCAAAATAAGTAATAAACACCATTCGTAGGGGGACGAATCAAAGCGTCTTGAGGCCCCATTATGTTATTGACGTTGTTAAACTAACGGTGGAGATCGAATATAATTCTTTAAATAAACGCATTATAAGATTAAAAAAAGTATTTTTATTATTTATTTTTAGAAAATTAATGACTAAGGTTTACCAAAAAAATTAGAATTTTTAAAACCAAAGTCCTATAATTTCCTATTAATTCTAAAGTGTCACATTGAAACAAATTCAATTAATTTAGAATTAATTTGTTGGTAATCAATATTTACGTTTAACTATTATAATGAACCTATACAATTAAGTCCAAGTCAGGTAAATGGGCCTTAGCAATTGGGCTTGTATGGAGGAGGGCTGGGTCCAGTATGTCGATCCCACTACAAAGGCCCCCATACTTCCATACAAGGTAAAAAAGATAGGAATTTAAACCTTTGTTTTATTAATTATTATTAATTTATTAGGCCCACTATAATCATGCAAAGAAAATGTGCCTTCACAAGTGGAATTACCCACAAAAAAGGATTTTGAACTTTACATTTTCTAATGGACCCAAATAAAACCTATCATTTTATGAATATTTTATTTGGCAAAATCCATATATCTAACAAACATATGGATCACTATATGCATCTAAGCCCAATTGCAAAAATACCACATACAGTGCAAACATACATGTTATAATTGGATGAGCCTAATCATGTTACTATATGAGCAAGTCTATGAATTTATGCAAAAATACCGCAGTTTATTTCATTTGAAAAAATACCACAATTAATTTTCTAGAATTTATCAAAAAATTCCAATTAATTAAATTTTTACAAAAATAAGTCAATTAAATTAATTTTATCAACAATTAACAATAGTTAATTTAAATTTCATTTATCAACAATCAACTTGGTTTAGGTTAATTTGAAAAACAAAATATCAATTTAATTTAAATAGGATTTATCAAAAATTAACCAAAGTTAATTTAAATCCCATTTAAAAAAATATTTTATTAATTGGTTGAAAAAATATCTTAACTGTTTTTCAAAAAATATCTTGTGTTGTTACAACTACAAGCAAATATTTTAACCATTTAAAAAAAATAAAACATTAATAGTTATAACAACCCTAAAATATCTCAAAACAGTAAAACAAATTCAAAAATCCATAAAAATAACTAACTAACAAATTTCAAAATTTTGAATAATTTAAATATTAAAAACTATAGAATAAAAAAATATTTATATTTTCAAATAAATATTTAATAAACATAACAAGTATTTAAAAAAAATATCTTACATATTTGATATCTTAATTCTAATATTTTAAAATATTAAAATATTTAAAATTAAGTTGTTAGTCTATTTTTAAATTTGAATTTCGATATTTGTAAAAATATCTACTAATTTAAATCTCAACAAACAAAAATATCTTACTTTAAAAAACATTTTTAAATGCAAAAATAAATCTGATATTTTTGGCTTTGATTATAAATAATCAATTTTCACAAATTTATTTTCTTTGATTAAAAAAAATTAAAAAAATTCTGATGAACAGTACCCGTGTCATTGTGCGCGTGCGGGTGGCTGGGTTGGAAGGGACGTGCGCGCGGTGGCAGGTGTGCATGCGCGTGCGCGCGGGTGTGTGCACGGGTGCATGCGGGTGTGCGCGCTGGGGCGTGCACGCATGAGCAACTAGGCCAAAAACTTTTGGAAATTTTTTTTGTGCAATTTTTCAAACCAAAACCATTTTCTATTTTATTTTTAACATGTTTTACATAAAATAATGCATATATAAAAATTAATGAAATAGAAAACACAAAAAAATAACCTAAAAAATGCTAATAATCACATAAAATCAATATGCTTTATAAAAATATGAAAATCCATCCAATTATTCAAACACATCAAATAATTCAATTTTTAACATGTTCATGCATAAAAATAAAGATTACCAAAGCCTCTGAGGCTAGTTGTTAGGAAAATTTATACATGATCTTTATTTATTTTCATGTAGATCTAATATTAACCAAGTTAATATGAGACAAGCTAGAACATGTTTCCAAAATTGAATTCAAATAGAAATAATGATAAAAAGTACTTACATTATACGCAACAGAATAAATGAGTAATTCCTTCAGTTTCTCTAACCCTTGTATCCTTTTTGTCGTAGAGTATTACCAAGAAACTGAATCGATCTTCAATTTTCTTCACAAGCTTGCAAAGTATCCTTGGAATCACCTAGACTAGAGTGAGAAATTCCCAACACATGAGATAGATACAGAGAGAAGAAGAGAAAAGAACAATAAGGCTTAGAAAAAGACTTATGTTTAGAGAGAATCTATAACCTATCCGAAAATTGTGTTTTAACTCTCTCTTAGCACTCCTTTTATAGACTAATTTAGGTCATTTATTTAATTAAAAAAAATCAATAAAATAATAGCCAATTAACAGCCCTAGGTCGAAATTATCATGGACTTTAGGCTCGTGAAATTTCCCATTTGATTATAAGTCCGTTGGACTTAAAATCAAGGCTTGTATTATTTTCTATTAAATTAATTAGTTAAATAATTATTTAAATCCCTTATAAAATTAATTATTTATAATTTGAACCTTGATTTAAACTTATATATTAATTTAGATACCAATTTATCTAAATTAATAAATATGCCATAATTTCTCTTTTCTTCTCTAAATTACATAACTCTGTGAAACTATCCAAAATTGACCTAGTCAACTTTGATAATTCTAATTGATAATTAAATCAATTAATTGATACTATCTAGATTATTTTATCCAAGGTATAGTGGGGACCATGAGCCTATAAATTCAAGCTCTAATAAGTTATCATAAATCTAACAAATAAATTTACTAACTTATTAATTCATCGTGCCTCCACTAAAGACTCAGAATTACACTCTCGAATTCATAGAACTCTCTATAACAAATATGGATACGCTATTAATTATCCATTGTTACAACCATAGTTACCACTCAATCGTCTATTGATGGTCTACAATGAGATGGGACTAATATACTGTTTTACCCCTCATTGTATTTTATTCTTAAAACACTTAGTTCTTTGTAAATGATATTTCAGTAAACTAATAATAATTACTAAAATTAGATCTCTGTCATTAAACACCTTGAACCAAACTAAAAGGAAACCATCGTTTCACTTCTTCATCATAAGCTATAGATGTTCATATCTAGGATTAACACTCCGACTCAATTATACTACCTAGTTCCCAAGATGTAAGTATGGGCTAGTCTGTAGGGTAAGCTGGTAACGAACAAGTCAAAGAACTCAAATAATACAATGAGTTAGAATACTAACCACTCAGAATTGAGATTGAATTGACCTATGGTCAACTATATGATATGACTAGAATAGATAATAACGGTATCCTATCTACTGTCAATATCGGTCTTGTCCGATGTAACAAATACATCCGATCTTATTTACTTTGATAATGTTCTGGAAAGAACATAACACTGTAATGTGTAAGTAGAAAATATCGCAGATTGCAAGTCAGTGTAAATCCAGTGCACTGACTAATCTTAGGACTAACTTATTTTCAACATATAATCATATTTATATTCCACTGTGATTACGTCACTATAAATATGATTAGCTATATGCTTCAGATTTAATAGAAGTTTGTATTAAACAAATAATCATGAGAATAAAACATGTGAGCAAAGTGATTGACCAAGTCAAAAAATGATTTCTATTCTTTTATTGATCATAAATGAGATTACAAAGAAATTGGGTTATAATTAGGGCATAAAACCCTAACACAAAATGCCCTTAAGTTTGGTATGGAGGACAAATTAAGGGTAGCAGAAAAATGATCTATTTTACCTTAGACACTAAAATTAGGTCAATGGCTGACCATTTTTCCACTCACATTCAGAACCTATTTCTCTCTTCTTTGGTCATCCTAAAAGTCTCAACCAAGGGCACTAAGGATCAAAGGCATCTACGCCAAATCAAAGAATTGGAAAAATTCAAGGGACCTAGAACTGCCATGGATCTCTGTACTAAGTCGGGGATTCGAATTCAGAGAGGTATGATAATTTTGTTCCAAGTTTTTTGTTCTAGTTTTGATGTTCTTAAGGGGGGGTTAAGTCTTTGGGTGTGAATTTTTAATTTAACATGGTTTGAGTGGTTTGGAGGGATTAATAGGTATAGAATTAAGTTTAAAATCATTTTTAATGCTTGCTTGCTGCCGGGATTAATCTTTTTGAGATATGATTCTCAGATTTTGAGAGAGAAAGTTCGGCTTGAGACCCAAAAATGCAATTGGTGATTTTGTTAGGTATTTGAATTTTCTGTGTGATATTGTCGTTGTATTTAAGTTACACTAGTTATACTAAGGCTTATTGTGGTATCCAACTATTGGGAATCAAATTTTGGGACTAAAGTTGGGTATGAAATGTAGGTGAAAATCGCAGTTCTGGGTTTTCTCGCGGTAGTGTCGCAGCGTTAATGTAGGATTTTTGGATAGGAAAAGCTCTCTATTTGCTGTACAGCCAGAGCACTTTAGAGGGGGCGCCGCGACTCAAAATGCACAAGTTTTTCATATGGATTTATTTGTTTGTTTTAGAATTGCGGCGCTGTAGGGGGCCTCGTGCTCTAATGAAATTTAGGGTATCTTTGCTTGGGGTTTTGGGGAAACCAAATTGAAGGGCTCAGGGACAATTCTGCTACCCACTTTAGTGGAATCTGAGGTCTCGAGAGCTACTGATTGGTCTTGGAGCCCATTATCTGAATTAGCCCTGATAAATTTACCATTGGTGTTGTGACTAGGGTTTTCTGCAAGGCTCGTGTGAAAGGGATTGCACTTAGGGTCGCTTCGCTAATTTTCTCATGATTTAAGAAAGAAAACTGACACGTGCACCTTGTGTTGGGCACTGACCCTATTAACTGGAAATAGTTATGAATGTATCTAAATTTTGAATAATGGTTATGTGATTTTATTAGGCTTTATTTGCTGCATCTGATTCCTGAATAGTTATTTGTGAGTGATCGGCATTGGCTCTATTAAGAAAATTGCATGGTAATGCAAGTCGAGATGGCGGAGCCACTTAAAGGGTTATGAACCCATTGGTTCGGTACAGGTCGTATGAATGAATATTGGATTGGCATGAATTATGTTATCTATTGTCATGCTTATGATGAGTTTTAAATGTCATGATAGTTCTATAGCTGGGCCTCGGCTCACAGGTGCTTTATGGCGCAGGTAAGGGTAAAGGAAAGCTAGACCAGCCATGAGTTATAGAGCTATAGCGGCGGCGTGTACATATTAAGTCTGCTCGGCCGCCACTGTCGATATATTTTAAGGAATAGGTGTTATTGGCTCGATTTTGCCGCTTAGGTCGACTAGCTCTGTGATTTTGTTGTAACTGTATTTTTTATTTAAAACCTTTGGGATCCTTTGTATTTAATCAAACCTTTTTAATGAAAAGTCTAACTTCATTGACCATAATTTTTAATACCGGAACCGTGGTTTAACCTTAATTATACTTTTAAGTCCAAATGATTTGCTTAATTTGTTAAGCACTATTCTTAACATGTAACGGTCTTGGATTAGTAGGGTGTTACAAGTTATTACCTCTTTGTCAGATATTCCTGTGCCTTCAGCTATGAAATCAGCTAGTGCATGGCCTTTGATTGTTGTTCTCAAGTGGTATGTTATCTCGAACTGCCCGAGTTCAACTGCCCATTTTAGTAGTTGACCTGATGCCTCTTGATTTTCCAATACTTGCTTTCATGGTTGGTTAGTGAGAACGTGTATTGGATGACCTTGGAAGTATGGCTAGAGATTCCTTAATGCATGCCCAGGCATAGTGAAAGCTTCTCCACAGGATTCATCCCCTAGTAATCTTTTGATGACGTAATAAACTTGTCATTGTACCTTTTTATCTTCCCAAACTAATGTCGAACTAATTGCATGCTCGGTTATTTCGAGATATAGTTACAAGACCTCACCCGTGACAAGCTTGGACAAAATGGGTGCCTCTGTGAGATGTTTCTTTAAGGAATGAAAGGCTTGCTCGCACTCCTCTATCCATTCAAACTTCTTTACCCCTCTCAAAATGTTGAAAAATGGTAGGCACTTGACTATGGACTTCGAGATAAATCTATTTAAAGTTTCCATTCGTCCGTCAAGCTTTAAATGTCCTTATGTTTTTTAGGTGAAGGCTTTCTATTAGAGCTATGAATCCAAGGAATTTTCCTGATGATACTCTGAAAGAGCACTTCTGCGGGTTCAATTTCATATTGTATTTTCTTAGTGTAGCGAAGTATTCTCCCAAGTTTGTAACATGGTTATTGGTGTGTTTGGATTTGACTAACATGTCATCCACATACACCTCCATGCTTCTTCCTATATTCGCGGCGAACATTTAATTCACTAATCTTTGATATGTTGCCCCAAGATTCTTTCCCAAAGGGCATCACATTGTAACAATATAATCCCTTGTTTTTCATGAAGTTCGTATGTTCCTGGTCCAGGGCATGCCTTGCTATCTTTTTATATCTAGAATATGCATCCATAAAGGACATAAGATTGTGGCCCGAGGTGGAAACTACGAGCTGATCATTCTGAGGTAAAGGAAAACAATATTTGCGACAAGCATTATTCAAATCCAAGTAATCTACTCATGCTCTCCACTTTAAATTAGGTTTGGGAACTAATATTGGATTTGTTATATATCCACTCCGGGTTGTAAGCATCCCTGATGAAGTTGCTTGCTTTTAACCGGTCGACCTCCTCTTTTAGTGCCAACTTCCTGTCATTGTCTATTATCCTCCTTTTTTGCTATTTTGGAGGGAATTTTTTATCAATGTTGACGATGTGGATTATTATGTTTCATCTGATCCCAATTGTAATGCCCCGAATTCTCCGATGCATTTAACGGCGTGAACAGTGGGCCGGGAGGGCCACACTTGCTTAATTGTATTATTAATTGATTAAATGCATGTATATGTTGATTATATTATGATATGATGTGAAATGCATGCATGTGAGTCCATACTTATTTATACAGGGGTGTGATGGTAATTTGACCCGTTGAGGGTAAATTGATTATTTGTTCGCATGTCGGTGATATAATTTGAGACCACATTATGATGTGGGTTTGTTCGAGCCATTTGGTATGAGACGATCAAAGAAATGTTAAACGTCGGTTTGGTCATAACAGGCTTAAGCTCGGGGCTCGGGGTAAGTCTCGGGGTGTTTTAATGATTAGAGTGTTACCGGGTATTAAAGGGTAACGGGATGTGAAATATTGGAGTTTGAGAATATTGAGATTAGCGGGAAAAGGGAAGCGTTAATTATGATTAACGGTGTAGGTGGAAAATGTCAAAATTGCCCTTAAGTTGGTTTTAGAGCCTTAAATGACCTAGGGGCATTTAGGTCATTTGGCTAGGATATATGTGGTTTTAGAAGGCTGTGGAAACCGTTCAAAACAGAGAAAAAACAGAGAGTCTTCTTCACCTTCCCGTACATCATTTCCTCTCTACCATTCTTTGAGGTTTTTGGTCCCAAGTTGAGGTGGCAAGTTAGGGAATCAAAGCTTGGAGGTTGTGGTCTTAGTTCATCATCTTAAGAGGGTTCAAAACCAGTTGGAGGTAAGGAATTGTCTTTGAATTTCAGGTTATACCCTGTTTTCGTTTTGAGTTTTCAATTCTAGATTTTAGTGTGGAAAGTTGGAATTAAGGGGAGTTTATGTGATTTCTTGCTTGGGTTTTGATGAGGGGAAGTTTTGGGTAATGTTTGGGGGTTTAAATGGGTGTTTGGAAGAGGTTTAAAGTTGGTTTGAGAGGCTGGTTTGAGAGGAAAACGCACAGGGGGGAAAACCTGGTTTGTGCGTGGGCTAGTTGCTGAACTGGGCTGGGTGCCGCGGCACGGCTTTTGCGTGCCGCGGCCCATGAGCGTCTGGCAGATAGGGCTTGGGGGCGTGCCGCGGCACGACTTTTTGGGGCCGCGGCCCATAGGCCAAATCTTGTTAAAAGTGGTTTTTAGCTTAGGGATTCAAACCATAGGCCTCGGGGTTGAAGCTAGTACCCGGTTGGGTAGTACTTGAGGTCTCGGGGGCTGGGATATGGTTTAGGAACCCTCAGTTATCATTTTTATTGATGAATCCTATATTTTGGTTATGACCAGGTGACCGTCGAGGAATTTAAAAGTCGATCGTTCTCAGGGTTGTTCTTTTATTCGTTCTTGCTCGAACCAGAGGTAAGAAAACTGCACCCCAAGTGTAACATGCATGGATATTCCCGAGGCATGTTGAATGTGAGAATATGGACATGGATTGAACATAGAATGCTTAGCATATGTTGCTCATTTGTGCATGGCACTGACTTATTAGTCAGGTTTGGCAAGGATGCTAGTATCACTGTGAAGCTATGACTTATTAGTCAGGTTCGGCAGTGGTATTGGGCATTGATCACGATGAACTGACTTATTAGTCAGGACGGCCTTGGCATGTGTCACGCAAGCCAGTAAGATTGGATCTAATCAATTATCAGCATTGAATGGCTCAGAGAGCATTAGTGCCAGACCGACCCCGAGGGTCGATGAATGAAATAAGTGCTTGGAGGCTAGTGGCTTACCCAGCAGCCACTCTCCCATTTGAATTAGTGACATGCATGGCAGTCACTCAGTGCGGTTTACCAGAACCCGTTGAAGGCTAGTGGCTTACCCATCAGCCACTCTTCCATCTGAAATAGTGACTCGCTTGTCAGTCACTCAGTGTGGTTTATCAGGACCTCATGTGGTGTTCACTCATTTGTTTGAAAGCTTTATGCTCAGTGTGATTATAATGATAATCATTTGATAATGTTTATATAAAGTGTTATCTTGGCTCATGGGTGCTATGTGGTGCAGGTAAAGGGAAAGAGAAGCTCACCTAGCCTTGAGTGGAGAGCTGATGTGGTGGTGTGTACATATGCAGCCGCTTCGCCATCATGGTCAAGGTGTTCTCAGAGGAACTAGGGGGTTTACCCTACTTTTGCCGCTTAGGTCGGCGGGATTGTAAATTTAAAACTGTAATGACCATTTTGTACTGAGAACCACTTGTAAATGTTTTGTTTAGCTCTGCGGAGCAGTTTGTAATAAAATCTCCATTTCCTTTTTATTGGTTTAATACCTTAACCTGTTAATTACACTTAGAGCACGTTTTTGACCAAAGGACTCAAGCAATGAGTCAAAATTTCCGGTCCACCGTTCACCGTAACTGTTCTGGGGTAGCCAGGGTGTTACACCAATCATATCCCAATGATACCAAGCGAATACATCTTGATTTTCTTGCAAATATCGGGTTAGTTGTTATTTTAAATCTTTAGCAAGATTATTCATGATCTTTACAACCTTGGTCAGATCCTTATTATCGAGCTGAACTTCTTCGAGTTCCTCTATGGGCCCAGTTCAGCTCGATCTTCTCCTATGTGGGGGTCAGTTTTGTCTTCAATCTCGAAGACTAATTCCTCTATTTCTTCTATTATGACCAATGCTCACACTGGGTTGGACCCTTCCTTTCTTGGAAATACTGTAGCACTCTGAAGCTGCTTATTAGTCTACCTTCAATGTCCCAATCCCACTTGATGTTGGGAACTTTACAACCAAGAGCCTTACTGACATTGCTACCCCCAACCCGATCAAAGCTGGTCTCCCGAGCAGAATGTTATAAGAAGATGGTGTATCTACTACTATAAACTTGGGCATTTTTTTTACTGAGACCAAGTATCCCCTGATGTTACAGGAAGCTCGATGGCCCTTATACTCGCAATTCCTTCCAATGAAAATACATACAAGGTGTTGCAAATGCTTTAAGATCCTGAACTGATAGACCCATCTTTTCAAAAGTCATCTTGTAAAATATATTTACTGAGATCCCATTATTGATTAGTACCTGGTGAAATATTTTCTTGGCGAGCTGGATGGTGATGACCAATGGGTCTTTATGAGGAAATTGCACTTGTGAGGCATCATATGCTATGAAAATTATGGATTGGGACTCAACCCTATGTTTTTTTGGAGCTTTTGGCTCCAGAACATAGGCAATACTATTCTCTGTTTTTAACTCCTGCACATACCTCTTCTAAGCATTTCTGCTGGTTCCGGCTACATGTGATCCTCTAGAGATGGTTATCACATCTTCTCCATCTAATAGAGGTGGCCGGTTATCTTCACGAGCTGAGGGCGCCGGGAGTTGCGGTGGTGATGCAGGTTGAGTTGGTGCCACCCTTTGATTTGTGGGGCTTGTACATGATTATTACCCCTTTTTTGAACATACGGTCTGAGGTAACCATGGAAGATTAGATTTTCAATCTCATCTTTGAGTTGCCGCCACTCCTCAGTGAGGTGGCCAATGTCCCTTTGGAACCTACAATATTTGTTCTAGTCCCTTTCTACGCGTTGGTTACGCATAGGTTCAGGTCATCGGAATGGGACCCGGTTTTCATTTTCTACAAAAATATTCTCGCAAGCTTCTGTTAGCTCGGTATAAGTTGTATATTTGGACATATATTTATCTCCTTTATTCTTCTTACTTCCATCTGCATATGGGGTATTCCCCTCGTTCTTCTTCCTCTTAGAAGAGTTATCATTGGAAGGATGTACAGGAGTGGGTATTGTTGAGCTTGAAACCAAGTTCGTATGCATTGTTGTAGTTACAGGGGCTGGTGCCAGTTGTAGTGAATCTTTCAGCTCGCTCCGTAAAAATTTTATAGTTCAAACTGATTTTCAATGCAAGTCATCCCAAAGGGCACTTCCTGCTAGGATTCCACATCCTGTGCTCTGGCAACCTCCATATTGAATCTCCCAATATACTTTTTGAAAGATTCTCTTGATTGTCACTTGATGTTGGCCAGAGATGATGCCTCGGACTTAATACTCATTACAGCTTGAAACTTCTTTTTAAAGTCCTTGGACAGCTATTCCCACGACAAGATGGAATGCTTGCGGAACTTATCAAACCAACTTTTTCCTGCTCCTGTGAGAGTTGTTGGGAACAACATGCAAATGAGCTCGAACCCCACATTACTGGCTCTCATCACCATGTTAAAAGTTCTTAGGTGGCTATCAGGGTCAGTACTTCCATCATACGGTGCCACATGGGGTATTTTGAACCCATTGGGGAATGGTGTGGTTTAAATTTAAGGAGTAACGGATTCAAGCTCCTCGTCTGAGTCGTACGCCATTATGGAAAATGGTAAGTTTATAAAGATAATTAATTTTACATCGGTCCTGTCATATATAATCACTATTATATACACCACCTTTAGCAATATGTCTATCAACATCAGTAATATAAATGTAGACTACTCGCATCTCATATGCTTAGTAAATCGTACTAGCAACCATTCATTTAAGATTTTGTACTTTAATATGTTGCTAACTATTTTATTCATTATATATGATCTTAATTCTCTCGTATGCATATAAGATCATATTCTCAAAAATGAATATGGAATGTTTCGATATTTATATAAATTATTGAAACAATAATTAGAACATTCAAATATAATAAAATTTGTACTTTTATTTAAATCAATAAAAATTATTTTCACATGATTTTAGGGCACAAACCCTAACACTAACATCTTGGTTGCTAGTCTAGTAGAAATCCCTTGCAAAACTAACAGTTCGTTGATGTTGTTGTTGCTGGGCATTGTTTCGAGGTGGATTGTCCACGTGTGCCAAGACCCATTAGCTCAAGACCTCGACAAGTGACTTCCCGACTGTTGGCGTTGTCTCATCTACCTTGCCCCCTGGTTTGCTCTTACAGGGACCTCACGATTATCCCTGTGCCCATGCCCAGGCCTAGGATTTCTATCCCCGCTAACACTCCACGTGCTTCGAGCCGACCTTTGGGGAATTCCTTCGTTAGCTCATCTTCCATCTGGGGCATTTGTGGGATATCTCGAGCCTATGACGATTGCATAATTGGTGACGGAGGGTGCCGAATAGGCGATTGTGGAACCCTCTCATTATTTTAAAGGAAACAGATATTTCAAAACGACTCAATCAACAATACAATATCTAAACTAATCTTTAAAAATTATGAATAATTTACTTGAATATTATTCTCTAACTCTTTTATCTGCAGTGTCGAATTGACATCGATATTCTTCAAGCTGACATATATCAGTTGCTCTTTTGAGCTAGCTTCCTTACTTCAAGCTGCAATAATCCATTTCTTCGTAATTGTAGAAGTATTATTAATGGTAATAATATCTAAATCCAAGCTTAATTGTGATATCTCTGAGCTCACTCTCCTAACAAGAATAATATGTTCTCAGAAACATAATATAATAAAGCTATTAGTTAAAAATAATATTAGTTAATTATGAATTAATATTAAAAGAGAATGATATTAATTTATTATCTGATAATAATTTAATTAGGCTTTGTAAGATAATGTTAATTTTGAGTTAATTGATGTTTGTGCATTAATGAAATAAAATATTATATTTATTCAAGAATATTTTATCTTATAAATTAAATAAATAAATGAAAAAATTGTGAAAATTTTAAAAAGCCACACGTTAGTCACTGTGCCTAGTGATTGGCGTATACACATGTTTAAATTCCAAAAATTTGAATCATTCAAATATATTAAATTCCATTTACCATACAGAAAACCATCTCTGATAAAGAAAGATTCAAGCAGTCACAACGAGACTAAGTATTATCGCTACCACAAGGACCAAGGTCACAAGACCAATGAATGTCTTCAACTTAAGGATAAGATAGAGCTTCTAATTAGAAAAGGTCACATGACTCGCTACATTGTTCGTCGCCAAGGCTAGAGCTAGAATAATGCTTAGAATGATGGATGCCAAAGACAACAGTCGTCACCCAATCTTCCACGACTGCTAGCCTATGTTGGCGAGGTATCAGATGTGGTAGTGATCGTTGTCATGATCTGTGGAAGAGAACACTTTGCTTGGGAAAGTAGAAAGTGTTGGGAGAGGTATGCAAGTGAGCTACACCATCAGTTAGACAAAGTGATGACCAACGAATAGAGACCAAACAATATCAAACGCATGGAAGATCAATACTTCACCTTCACTAGCGAAGACTCAAAAGATGTCCATTACCCACACAACGACCTCGTGGTCTTATTGGCTCAAACTATCAATCTAAGAGGACTGAGAGTGCTAGTTGACAATGGTAGCTCTGCCAACATTCTATACAAGTCATGCTTGGACAAAATGAACCTATCTATTCAGGATCTCGCACCATGCAATCTATGGGTTCAATGGCGAGGGCCTGCCCCCCATCAGATCCATTAAACTCTATGTGACACTAGGCGATCCCTCTTGAAAGGTGACTTGCATGGCAATGTTTATGGTCATTGATTGCCCTTCGACATACAATGTGGTATTTTGAAAACCTGTGCTCATTGACCTGTGAGCCATAACATAAATTTGGCATTTCATTATCAAGTTCCCCACGAGCGAAGGTATCAGTTGTGTAAGAGACAACTAGCGAGAGCGTGAGAATGCTACAACGCCTCCATTAACAAAACTAGGAAATGAAAGGTTGATAAAGAGAATATGATTTTTGTTGATCAAGTTGCCGAAGGCATCGAGGATTTATTTAATGGAGAAGTTGTCGTAACGGTAAAGAAGATCCCGAATGGTGAGGCCACAGTTGGCAAGGCCATGGTTGGCGAGGCCACGAATAGCGAGGACAAGAAAGGAGAGGCCAACATTGGAGAGGTTTCCATTAGCAATGTCATACGCGATAGTGCTGCCAGTGGAAACCTGAGGCGGAGTGTAACGCCCTGGTTACCCCAGAACAGTTACGGTGAACGGTGGACCGGAAATTTGACTCACTACCTGAGTCCTTTGGTCAAAAACGTGCTCTAAGTGTACTTAACAGGTTAAGGTATAAAAACCAATCAAAAAGGAAATGGAGATTTTCATTACAAACTGCTATGCAAAGCTAATTAAAATGTTTACAAGTTGTTCTCAGTACAAAGTGGTCACTACTGTTTTAAATTTACCATCCCGCCGACCTAAGCAGCAAAATCAGGGTAAACCCCCTAGTTCCTCTGAGAACTCCTTGGCCGTGGTGGTCAAGCGGCCGCATATGTACACATCACCACATCAGCTCTCCACTCGAGGCTAGGTGAGCTTTTCTTTCCCTTTACCTGCACCACATAGCACCCATGAGCCAAAGCCCAACAAGAAAACATAATACTTTTCATAAACATTATCACATGATTATCATTATAATCACACTGAACATAACACTTTCAAACCAACGGGTGAACATCACATGATTCAAGAGGGAGAGTGGCTGCTAGGTAAGTCACTAGCCTCCAAGTGCTTATCTCAATCATCGACCCTCGGGGTCGGTCTTGCATTAATGCTCTTTGAGTCATTCAATGCTAACAGTCGATTAGATCTAATCTCTACTGGCTTGCGTGATCCACGCTAAGGCCGTTCTGACTAATGAGTCAGCGCTACGTGACCAGTGTCCAGTATCACTGCCGAAGCTGACTAATAAGTCCAAGCTTCACACTTAACACTAACACCTTTGCCAATTCTGACTGATGAGTCAGTGCAACGTGACCAGTGCCCAATACCACTACCGAACCTGACTAATGAGTCACAGCTTCACAGTTGATACTAGCACCTTTGCCAAATCTGACTAATAAGTCAGTGCTATGCACAAGTGTACAACATATGCTAAGCATTCCATATTCAATCCACGTCCATATTACTCAACCAACATGCCTCACAAAAATCTATGCATGTCACACTTGGGGTGTAGTTTTCTTACCTATGATTCGAGCTAGAATGAACAAAAGAACGACCCTTGAGAACGGTTTAGCTTTTAGTCCTTTAGCGGTTACCTAATCACAACACATATGGGATACCATCAATACTCAAGATAATCAAGGGTTCTCAAACCATTATCTAGCCTCCAAGAGATCAATCCAAACTAATCCAAGTAGAAAGTACGCTCCCGAGGCCTAAAACTAGGTTGCCAGGGTCAAAACGAGCAAACGGGGCGAAAACAGGGCAAGGGCTGCGACCCTAGTACCTTGGGCCGCGGCCCCCAGGGTTCAAAGAGGCAAGGGCCGCGGCACCCTTCATCAAGGGCCGTGGCGCCCTTCATCAAGGGCCGCGGCGCCCAGCGAGCACAAAGGCTCCACCTGCTTCTTCAAAGAAAGGCCGCAGCGCCCCAAGAACTGGGTCGCGGCGCTCCACCCTGGGCCATTCCCAACCACGTTTCTAACCCTCCAAAGCCTCCAAAAACATACCAAAACATTCCCCAATCATGAAAACAAAGTTCCCAAGCTTCCCCATGCATTGAAACCCTCAAAACCCAAGGTTCAAACTGATCGAAAACTCAACAATTTACAAAATCAATTCAAAGCTTAGAAACTCGGAAAAACTCAAAACTTATACTTCGATTACCTTCAATTGGGTTGTTTTCCGTCGAATCCTTCGGTTAAGAAGCTTCTAATCTTTCCTAGGATCGCTATGCCTCGATCCTCGCTCGATTCTGACTTCAAGAACTCGAGATTTCCTCAAAAAGGCTCAAACGATAAAACGGACTTTGAAAAGGGAGAACGGGAAGGTTTTCTTATCGTATGTTCTATCTGATAAGCTACTTCAACCTTAAGTAACCTCAAATAAAACCTAATGCTCGGGGTCCCGAAAACACCCCCGGGGACATTATAGTCAAAACCCCCAGAATTTCACCCTGATCTCGAATATTCCCAATTTATCACCAAATGAACATTTCTATTACCCCAAAATTGACCCCGTTATGACAAAACCGATAATCCACTAAAAATGACCGTCTCATGTCAAATAGCTCGAATATATCTCCATAATAATGGAATCTCATTTACAAATCAAGTTATGCACCCAAATACACAAATTACCCTCAACGGGCCAAATTACCATCACACCCCTGTAATAAGAAATATGGACTCACGTGCATGCATTTCACATCATATTATAATATAATCAACATATACATGCATTTTATCAATTATTAACACAATTAAGCAAGTATGGCCCTCCCGGCCTACTATTCACGCTGTTAAACACATCGGAGAATTCGGGGCATTACAACTATCCCCTCCTTACTGAAATTTCGTCCTCAAAATTTACCTGAACAGCTCGGGATACTGACTCTGCATATCTGACTCCAGCTCCCAGGTCGCCTCCTCGACCTTGCTGTTCCTCCACAATACCTTAACCAAAGGTATTGTCTTATTCCTGAGGACCTTGTCCTTCCTATCAAAAATCTGAACCGGCTGCTCCTCAAAGGAGAGATCTGGCTCAAGCTCCAGATCTTCATAACTCAGAATATGGCCCACATCAGATACATACCTCCGAAGAGCTGATACATGGAATACATTATGCACGGCAGACAACGCCGGAGGCAAAGACAATCTGTAAGCCACCTGACCAATCCTCTCCAGGATCTCAAATGGACCTACAAATCTAGGACTCAATTTGCCTTTCTTCCCAAACCTTCTCACCCCTTTCCATGGCGAGACTCTGAGGAAAACATAGTCTCCTACCTGGAACTCCACGTTCCTGCGCTTGGGATCAGCATAGCTCTTCTGTCTACTCTGAGAAGCAAGCATTCTAGCTCTAATCTTCTCAATAGCCTCACTGGTCATCTGGACTGCATCAGGACCTAAGTATCTCCTTTCTCCTGTCTCATCCCAATGGATGGGAGATCTGCACTTCCTACCATATAACATCTCATAAGGTGCTACTCCAATGGTAGATTGGTAACTGTTGTTGTAGGAGAATTCTATCAAAGGCAGATACTTACTCCAAGACCCACCGAAATCCAGTACACATGCTCTCAGCATGTCCTCCAAAATCTGGATCGTCCTCTCAGATTGCCCATCTGTCTGAGGATGATAAGTTGTACTGAACTTCAACTTTGTCCCCATGGCTTTTTGCAAACTCCCCCAGAACTTGGAAGTAAAGGTGGGGTCCCGATCTGACACGATCGACCTAGGTGCACCATGGAGCCGCACGATCTCTCTCACATAGAGATCTGCATACTGATCAACTGTATATGTAGTCCTCATCGGCAGAAAGTGAGCTGACTTGGTGTAGCGATCCACTATCACCCAAACAGAATCATGCTGACCAGTAGTCCTGGGTAAGCCCACCACAAAGTCCATCGTGATGTCTTCCCACTTCCACTCTGGAATATCCAGAGACTACAGTGACCCTGCCGGCCTCTGATGTTCGGCCTTGACCTACTGACATGTCAAGCACTTAGCCACATACTATACTACATCTCTCTTCATCCCTGGCCACCAATAAAGTGATCTCACATCCTGGTACATCTTCATGGTGCCTGGATGCAAAGAGTATGGTGTAGTATGAGATTCATCCAGAATCTCTCGCCTCAATGCGGTGTCTAGCGGAACACATATCCGCTCCTTGTATCTCAACAAACCTACCTCAGACACTGTATAATCCCTGGATGCTCCAGCCATAACATCCTCTCTAATCTTGATCAGCTGTGGATCACTCAACTGACCCTCCTTGATCCTCTCTAACAATGTAGACTGTAGTGTAATGTTAGCCAACTGGCCCACCAGCAACTCTATACCAGCTCTGGTCATATCATCTACTAACTCTCTGGCTATCAGCCTCATACCATGAATCTGCCCCGGACCCTTCTGGCTCAAAGCATCAGCTACCACATTGGCTTTCCCTGGATGATACAAAATCTCACAATCATAATCCTTTACTAACTCCAGCCAATGCCTTTGTCTCATGTTCTGGTCTTTCTGGGTGAAGAAGTACTTCAGGCTCTTGTGGTCTGTATAAATCTCATACTTCTCTCCATAGAGATAGTGCCTCCATATCTTTAAAGTAAAAACCATCGTCGCCAACTGCAGATCATGAGTAGGATATCTCTTTTCATACTCCTTCAAATGATGAGAAGCATAGGCAATAACCTTCTCTGATTGCATCAAAACACAGCCCAAACCCTGATGAGAAGCATCACAGTAAATCACAAACTTCTCCTGATCTGTCGGAAGACTCAGAATCAGAGCTGTAATCAATCTCTGCTTCAGTTCCTGGACGTTGTTCTCACACTTATCTGACCACACAAACTTCTGACTCTTGCGCGTCAGCTCAGTCAAAGCACTAGCTATCTTCGAAAACCCTTCCACAAACCGCCTGAATAACCTGCCAATCCAAGGAAACTTCTAACCTCAGAAGCATTCTTTGGCCTTGGCCAATCTCTGACCGCGTCGATCTTTGCTGGATCTACCTTAATCCCCTCCTTACTGACAATGTGTCCGAGAAAGGATACCTGAGACAACCCGAATTCACAATTCTTGAACTTTACAAACAATCCGTGTTCCCTCAATCTCTGTAGAACCAACCTCAGATGCTGCTCATGCTCTAACTCAGTCTGAGAATATACCAGAATATCATCGATGAAGACGATCACAAACTGGTCTAAGTAATTTTTGAACACTCTGTTCATCATATCCATAAAAGCAGCAGGGGAATTAGTCAACCCAAATGACATAACTAGAAACTCATAATGCCCATACCTGGTACGAAAGGCAGTCTTCGGTATGTCTCCCTCCTTGACCCTCAACTGATGATAACCAGAACGAAGGTCGATCTTAGAGAATACCTTCATACCTTGCAACTGATCGAACAGGTCATCTATCCTTGGCAAAGGATACTTATTCTTAATTGTCAACTTATTCAGTTCCCTGTAATCTATACACATCCTCAGAGAACCATCTTTCTTCTTTACAAACAGAACTGGCGCACCCCAGGGTGAAAAACTAGGTCTGATAAAACCCATATCCAGCAGTTCTTGCAACTGCACTTTCAATTCTTTCAACTCAGCTGGGGCCATTCTGTATGGTGCTCTAGACACTGGCTCTGTCCCTGGTGCCAGTTCTATAATGAACTCAATCTCCCTGTGTGGTGGCAACCCTGGCAAATCTTCTGGAAACACATCCAGAAACTCACATACAAGTCTAGTATCCTCTGGTCTCACTGGCATGACCTGTGTGGTGTCAACCACACTGGCTAGGAATCCAATGCCACCTCTCTGCAAAAGATCCCTGGCCCTCTACACAGAAATCATAGGAACACGGGGTCCATGCACAGTACCAACAAACACAAAAGGATCCTCACCTTCAGGCTCAAAGGTGACCATCTTCCTTCTGCAGTCAATAGTTGCCCCATACTTTGTCAACCAATCCATACCCAGTATCATATCAAAGTCAGTCATAACTAACTCTATCAAGTCCACTGACAACTCTCTGCCCTCTACTGTCACTGGCAAAGATCTGACCCATCTTCTGGATACCACTATCTCCCCAGTGGGTAACAAAGTACCAAACCCCACAGCATAGAAATCACAAGGTCTACACAACCTATCAATAATGCTACTAGCAACAAATGAATGTGTAACACTAGAATTAATTAACACATGATAAGGGGTTCCTGCACTAAGAAGCTAACCTGTAACGACTGTGGGGGAAACCTCAGCTTCTGCTTGAGTCAACGTGAACACTCGAGCTGGGGCCGAGCTGTCCACCTTTCTGGGTTCCTCTTTCCCTAACTGAGGGAAATCTTTCTTAAGGTGACCCACTACTCTACACAAATAGCAGGCCTTTGCCCTACACTCCCAAATGGTGCTTCTTGCACCTAGGGCATTCAGGACGAGCCTTCCAGGCTTCACTGCTCCCAGGACGACCTATTGTAATACCACGAGGTCTCCTGTCAGGACCTGGAACTGGGAAGGTATCAGGAACCTTCCTCTTCTGATCACTGGGGACAACACCCCTACCAGAACCAACAAATGGAGGAACTGTCCTCCTGAAATCCCTTCTGGTTGCACTGTCACGCCAGATCTTAGTCTCTGCACTCTCAGCTGTGAGTGCCTTCTCCACCACCTGTGCATAAGTAGTGACTCCTGCCACAGTGGTGATGCGAACGTCTCAGGCTAACCTAGGCTGTAGCTCCTGGAGGAATCTCTCTCTCCTGGTCCCGTCAGTGGGCACCAGCTCTTTGGAAAACTTTGCCAAACAGTCAAACTTTAAGGCATACTCAGTTACTGATAAGCTTCCCTGAAATAGCCTCATAAATTCATCGGCCTTCGCCGCTCTAATAGCATCATTATAGTACTTCTCATTAAACAAGGTCTGAAACTCCTCCCAGTTCAGGAGATTAACATCCTTGGTCTGGCTAACCACTTCCCACCATATCCGGGCATCATCCCGAAACATATAGGCAGCGCAGGCCACCCTCTCACTACCAACTACCCTCATAAAGTCAAGAATAGTGGTAATCATACTCATCCATTGTTCAACTTTGACAGGATCTGCACTGCCCTCAAAAACAGGAGGTTGCTGTTTCCTGAACCGCTCATAAAGAGGTTCCAATCTGTTCTCAACCCCAAGCAGCTGCCCAATAACTGGAACTGACACAGGAGGTGCCTCTGCAACATTGGCCACTACAGGCACTTGCTGCTGTCTTAGGAGACGAAGCTCCTCTCCCTGTTTCAATACTATAGCCTGCAAATCATTAAACAACTGTTGCCAGTTTGCAGGTGCTGGCTGTGGAATCTGAGATTGGTCATTCTCTTGACCCTGTCTGTTGTCGTTATTCTAACCCTGACCACCCTGGCCAGCTGTAGTGTCTGTCTGTTCTGGGTTCATTCTATCACTGATACCTTACTGAAACAATAATCAATACGGCCAGTCAGGTAGTAATAACTAAACCTCTTGCCACCTCACGGTCCAAGAACAAGCAGACAATATCATATTCCACAGTCATTCAATATTCTCAAACAGATACATGTTTATGGCACTTAGCACTCAGCACTCAGCATGTATCACATAGCAGTTCATAATATCTCATGCATACAGGTAAAGCATTTGCACCACATTTAGGCAGTTATGCACATAACTACATAAAGAGTTACCAAACCAAGAGTCGAGCTTGACTTCAGGGATGTGTGTACATGCCCAGCCAGTCTACAGGAACCTTAACCTTGGCATTGCTCTGATACCAAGTTGTAACGCCCTGGTTACCCCAGAACAGTTACGGTGAACGGTGGACCGGAAATTTGACTCACTACCTGAGTCCTTTGGTCAAAAATGTGCTCTAAGTGTACTTAACAGGTTAAGGTATAAAAACCAATCAAAAAGGAAATGGAGATTTTCATTACAAACTGCTCTGCAGAGCTAATCAAAACGTTTACAAGTTATTCTCAGTACAAAGTGGTCACTACTGTTTTAAATTTACCATCCCGCCGACCTAAGCGGCAAAATCAGGGTAAACCCCCTAGTTCCTCTGAGAACTCCTTGGCCGTGGTGGTCAAGCGGCCGCATATGTACACATCACCACATCAGCTCTCCACTCGAGGCTAGGTGAGCTTTTCTTTCCCTTTACCTGCACCACATAGCACCCATGAGCCAAAGCCCAGCAAGAAAACATAATACTTTTCATAAACATTATCACATGATTATCATTATAATCACACTGAACATAACGCTTTCAAACCAATGGGTGAACATCACATGATTCAAGAGGGAGAGTGGCTGCTAGGTAAGCCACTAGCCTCCAAGTTCTTATCTCAATCATCGACCCTCGGGGTCGGTCTTGCATTAATGCTCTTTGAGTCATTCAATGCTAACAGTCGATTAGATCTAATCTCTACTGGTTTGCGTGATCCACGCTAAGGTCGTTCTGACTAATGAGTCAGCGCTACGTGACCAGTGTCCAGTATCACTGCCGAACCTGACTAATAAGTCCCAGCTTGACACTTAACACTAACACCTTTGCCAATTCTGACTGATGAGTCAGTGCAACGTGACCAGTGCCCAGTACCACTGCCGAACCTGACTAATGAGTCACAACTTCACAGTTGATACTAGCACCTTTGCCAAATCTGACTAATAAGTCAGTGCTATGCACAAGTGTACAACATATGCTAAGCATTCCATATTCAATCCACGTCCATATTACTCAACCAACAAGCCTTACAAATATCTATGCATGTCACACTTGGGGTGCAGTTTTCTTACCTTTGATTTGAGCTAGAATGAACAAAAGAACGACCCTTGAGAACGGTTTAGCTTTTAGTCCTTTAGCGGTTACCTAATCACAACACATATGGGATACCATCAATAATCAAGATAATCAAGGGTTCTCAAACCATTATCTAGCCTCCAAGAGATCAAGCCAAACTAATCCATGTAGTAAGGACACTCCCGAGGCCTAAAACTAGGTTCCCGGGGTCAAAACGAGCAAACGGGGAGAAAACAGGGCAAGGGCTACGGCCCTAGTACCTTGGGCCGCGGCCCCCAGGGTTCCCAGAGGCAAGGGCCGCGGCGCCCAGCGAGCACAAAGGCTCCACCTGCTTCTTCAAAGAAAGGCCGCGGCGCCCCAAGAACTGGGTCGCGGCGCTCCACCCTGGGCCATTCCCAACCGTGTTTCTAACCCTCCAAAGCCTCCAAAAACATACCAAAACATTCCCCAATCATCAAAACAAAGTTCCCAAGCTTCCCCATGCATCAAAACCCTCAAAACCCAAGGGTCAAACGGATCGAAAACTCAACAATTTACAAAATCAATTCAAAGCTTAGAAACTCGGAAAAATTCAAAACTTATACTTCGATTACCTTCAATTGGGTTGTTTTCCGTTGAATCCTTCGGTTAAGAAGCTTCTAATCTTTCCTAGGATAGCTATGCCTCGATCCTCGCTCGATTCCGACTCCAAGAACTCGAGATTTCCTCAAAAAGGCTCAAACGATAAAACAGACTTTGAAAAGGGAGAACGGGAAGGTTTTCTTATCGTATGTTCTATCTGATAAGCTACTTCAACCTTAAGTAACCTCAAATAAAACCTAATGTTCGGGGTCCCGAAAACACCCCCGGGGACATTATAGTCAAAACCCCCAGAATTTCACCCTGATCTCGAATATTCCCAATTTATCACCAAATGAACATTTCTATTACCCCAAAATTGACCCCGTTATGGCAAAACCGCTAATCCACTAAAAATGACCGTCTCATGTCAAATAGCTCGAATATATCTCCATAATAATGGAATCTCATTTACAAATCAAGTTATGCACCCAAATACACAAATTACCCTCAACGGGCCAAATTACCATCACACCCCTGTAATAAGAAATATGGACTCACGTGCATGCATTTCACATCATATTATAATATAATCAACATATACATGCATTTTATCAATTAATAACACAATTAAGCAAGTATGGCCCTCCCAGCCTACTATTCACGCCGTTAAACACATCGGAGAATTCGAGGCATTACACGGAGACCACCTCTCGCCACTTTATTGAAAGGGAATGCCTGGATGACTCTCTGCTTTTTTTACGTGGGGACCCAATAAGTGCGACCCTTCAATATTTCTTGGGAAAAGAAAAATTTGACGCCTAAGGAAATTCCCAAAAAAGAAATATTTTTAAACTTTCAAGAGAGGACGGATCACAAGCATAGCATCACTGGCGAGTAGACTTCAAGTCTCCAATTGCTCAAAAGTTGGTACATGGACTTTTTCTTGCTGGTTACGTCTATGACTCACGACAATGAAAAGCTATTGAAAGTGGGATTCCATTCGAAGGTACCATAGCATGCGGGTATAGGTTGAGAAATTGTCCCATCTCTAAAAATGCATGGTTAAGTACAATGAATGCTTTAGTGGAGGGGGAAAAGTAGTACAAGACCATATTGTATAGGGAATCGAATTCCTATACATTCAGGGTTGTTAAGTAAAGCTAGAGCAAGCCAGTGGTAAGAGAAATAAAGAACAACAACTTTCCATCAAGCACCATGTCGAACCAAAAATTTTCCACAAATGAGATAACCAAAGTACGGGTACGAAGCAGAAAATGAAAAATAGATCGGATGCCAACTCCCATAGAGAAGAATATTCAGTGCTGAGCAAATCTTGGGGGATAGTGTGCTCGCCAACGTGAAGACTAATCAGGTTCGAGCATATGGGGTGGGAACTTATACCCCGTGGGATTTACTAATGGGGAGGGTGTGTTGGGGTGGCCTTGACGCAATCGTGGGGTTGTTGTAGAAACTTAAAATCAGTTTGTATAAATGCATGCTTCCTATTTTCATATACAAAATATAAAATAGAAAACACCAAAACATGCTCACATATGAATTTTCATGTAAATACATAAAATGACATAAATTACTTACAAATTGCGTAGTGGAACAATGTCTCCTTCCTTTAGATTTTCTATCCTTTGATCCTTTCTGAATGCAAGAAATTGTCAAGAATCTAAACCACTTTGAACAATAACAAAAACCTTCCAAACCTATATCTAAAACAAGTCTAACAAAGGGTGGACATTTTCTCAACACATGCGACAAAATTTCAGTGGCAAAGGAAGAGAGTGATGGACAACAAACCAAGGAGAATCAAGTGTCTAGGTTTTCACTTACCCAAAATTGAAACAACACACTTACTTAAAACCCTAGAAATTGCATTCCTTATTTAGGCAACTAAATGGGATTTTATTAAATTGAATTAATTGAAAACTATAAACTAGAAACAAAAGAGCTTGAACTCCCACACAACTAGTTGTGCCCAATATCTTTTTCTAGAATTTAAATCTCAATTGGGCCAAATTCAAAACTTTTTATTTATTTATCTTTTAAATAAATAATTAAATCCTTATTCAAATTAACTAATTATAATTTGAAACTTGATTTAATAATATTTATTTATATTGACACCAATTTATCTATATTAATAAATTTTCCCAAGAGACTCTCTTTTATTCCCAAATTCTTAATACATGTAAATATCATTAAATTGACCAAGTCAATTTGATATTTATAATTGATTATTAAATCAATTGTTTGAGACTATAAAACTTGATTTAATAAGAGACAACACGGGGACCATGGATCCATGAATATAAGCTTCAATAAATTCCTGTGAGTTTATTTATTAAATAAATTATCTCACAATTTATTAAGTTTGCATGACTCCACTATATATTCGGAATTGAACTCTTAAATTTATAAAACAATATCACTCGTATAAAGTCGCTATCCAATTTTATAATCACTACCATCAATCAATCCTCTATCAATGACTTATGTAACGCTCTACTAATCAAGTATTGTTACACTGTGTGTTTAAAATAGTGCTTAACTCGTTAAGCAAGTCATTCACATTAGTTAATGGTTTAGGTCCTAAAACTTTTGGTCAAAGAAGTAATAAGTTTTCATTAAAAAGTTTGAGTTTATACATGGGATCCCAAAAACGGTTTAACAGTTAATTATAGATACAAAATGAATACAAAGGTGGCCAGCCTAAGCGGCAAAATAAGGCTTAACCCTAGTTCCTCGAAAGTCATCCCGACTGTGGTGATCGAGCAGGTTGCATATGTACACAACACCCTTGAAGCTCTCCAACTCATGGTTGATCCAATATCTCTTTGACCTTACCGGCACCATAGAACACTCGTGAGCCGAGGCTCAGCAAGAAAACTTCACAAGGCATAACTAAAATCCCAAATATTTAAAAGTAATAAACACATGCCTTGCCTCACAGATAGTAAATGCATTCAATCCAACCATACACATCTTAAACACATTTCACAATTCATAGTTACAGTGATATTAATTTCAATCACATGAATCAATTATACGACCAAGGAGTACAGCCTTGACAAACGACCTAACTGAGCGAGCAACGTACTCAGGCACTCAGCTTGCGGTTCGTGTAACATCCCAATTTCCCTAATAAGGCTTAGTGCCTTGATTAGGAAGCCAGGAGGACAATAATTGAATTATTATGTAAGTTGTTGGGTGTACAACCAAAGTCCCACATTGGCTAGAAATGGAAGGATCTTGGGTATATAAGGATGGACATTATCTCCATTGGAATGAGGCCTTTTGGGAAGGTGCCCAAAAACAAATCCGTGAGGGCTTAGTCCCAAAGCGAACAATATCATACCAATGGGGAAATAGATGGTGTCCAACGGTCCTTACATAAGTTATATTATAATATGACTATGTTTGCATGTTTCGGTATATTAAGCATGCATGTGGGCCCATTTCTTATTAGAAGGGCATTTTCGTAATTTTTGCCCGCTGAGGGCATATCTGTATATATATGTGCATATTGATTGAGACCACAGTATTATGTGGATATATTTGGGTTGTTCGGTACAAGGCAATCCTAGCGAGCAAAGTAGCGGTTTAGTCACAACGGGGCAAAATATCCAGCTTGGGGTAAGCCTAGGGGTATTTTGGTAATTTATTACATTACTGGGTGATGGAAAATTATTTGATGAGTATTTGGGTGTAATGGAATTAATTGGGAAATATGATGTTAATTGAGGATTAGTGGGAAATGGGGGCAAACGACGATTTATCCCTTAGGGGCAATAGAGAGTAAGTGATTTGACCAAAAGACAACTTGGTCTTTTCCAAGCCATAGAGGGGCATAAGCATACTAGAAGCTCTCACAAGAAACCAAGAGATAAACAGAAAACACTTAGCAACTTCTCTTTCTCTCTCTCTCACGTTTCTCACTTTCTCTCCCTTCGGTTGTTTGTCCTGTTGAATTTTGAGGGGTTGGCTTGGTGATTGAAGGAGTTTGGAGCTGAGGATTGAGTTTAGGGAACAGTGAAGTTTATCTCCAAGCAAGGGAATTCAGAGTTGGAGGTATGATTTCTGTGAATCTAGTGTTCTTCATGTTCTTAAGTTATTTTAAAGTCTGAAACTGTTTTGTTGAAACTCTAAGTTCCAGGAGTTTGAGTTTGTATTTTGAGGTCATCAACTTGATAATACTTGTATAAAGAAACCTAAATATACAACTGGGAGGTGAATTTAGTTGTGTAATGCTGGTTTGAGTTTGAGAACCTTGCTTGTTTGTGAGACCCAAAATCTCTAATTGAGTTCTAATTGAAGTTATGTTGAATCCTTGGTATTTTGATGTAATCTAAGATGTATTATAATAATTTTGGGACTCATTTCTTGTTGGGGTTGGAACTTGGGGTGAGGTTTGATGAGTTGGGACCCAAAATGCAGGTGGAAACCCATAAATTTATGGGTTCGCGTAGTAGCGCCCCTGCCCTATCTTTGGGTGCCCCTACCCTATGCCAACATCAGCAAGCCCCATTTTTATAGCTTGGGAAGAACTTTGGGGCTCATGGGATGATTCCACCACCCCGTTGGGCGGAGGTGGAGGCCTCGAAGGCACGGGATTGATCCTGGAGTTTGTTTGTGGGATTGAATCATAATGAAGATATTATTTATAGTTGTGACTAGGTTACCATTAGGGCTTGTGACAAGATCATGCTCGAGGGTCGATTTATCTATCCTATGCTTGGACCAGAGGTAAAAAACTACACCCTATACGTCATATATGTGATTAGGGCTTGGTTCGGTTGTTAAACATGGATATGATTAGGGCTTGGGCCCCTATGAATGAGCATGATTATGCATGTGATTATTTCATTAAGCATTCTTAAATGCTCTATATTTGGATAATTGTTAAATAATGTATGCTTGTTTGTATTATATGATTAAAAAGGCTTGACTTATAAGGCAAGGATGATGATAGTGCACTGAGCACTGGTCAAAAAAATTGACTTATAAGTCAAGGGCGGCAATAGCGCGCGGAGTGCAGGCCCATATGGTTAGGCTTAATCAAGAGTGTGGTATACGCTTGACTGACCCTATGGTCGTTTGGAAACTAAAGAGCTAGGTATGCTGGGTCAGCTCTAAGGCTGGTTATATAGAGGATAAAGCAATGGGCCCTGGGGTGACTCTATATTCTCATATCCAAGGGCAACCGGCCCCGGTGTGACTCTATAGTCATGTATTTAGGGCAGCGGCCCTAGAGTGACTATTTGGTCCCTTATCTAGTGCAATGGGCCTCCGTTTGACACTGTAGTCACTTATCTGAATAGAATGCATGCATGAGTAGGGTTATTACTGCTAGGCATGATTTTTATGATTCTGTAATATGTTATTAACTTCGTATGAGCATGTTTAATTTTTCCTGCTGAGCCTCGGCTCACTGGTGCTTTGTGGTGTAGGTACAGGGAAAGGGATGCTGGACTGGCCATGAGATGGAGAGCTTCGGTGGCAGCGTGTACATATGCAGCTGCTCGACCACCACGGCCGGGGTTTCTAAGAGGAACTAGGGTAAAACCCTATTTTGTCGCTTAGGCCGGCTTGTTGTAACTTTTGAGTTGTAAATAACCTTTTTAATGTTTATTTTGAGATCCCTTGTATGGAATTAAACATTTTAATGAAATGGTTATTCCTTTTGACCAAAAAATTTCACCCTAAACTGTTTATCATGTTTATTCACACGTTTATGGCCAAATGACTCATTTAGAGAGTCTAGCAGTGTTTAAAATACACAGTGTAACAGTCTTGGCTATCCAGGGCGTTACAGTTCATGTTGGGCGAGTGGGGACTGCACCCTCAAACTGAACTCGCCTTCAATTACATGGTCTAGGGAAACAGCCCTACTGAGCGGCCCAACCGAGTGAGAGACATACTCAGGCAGTTAGTGCATGGTTCATGTCGAGTGAGTGGGGACTACACCCTTATACTGGACTCGCCATCACAACCTGCATTCAACACGCTTTTCCGACCAACTCCACGCTCAAAGCGATGGTCGTTCGACCCCATGTTCAACACAATGGTCGAATATCAATTATACCACATATTTGCAGAGAATACAATGCTAATGAGCATACCAACTAATTGCCTCTATATGCATATATCGGTTTTCATACCTCAAGCCTTGTGCGAATAATGGTACGACCTTGAGCGCGATCCCTTTTCCCTTGAGTCTTGCAGTAAACCTAGTCACAACTATAAATCGTACTCCCATTAAGAACTAAATCCAAATACTGAGTCCGAGACCAATCCTATGCTCTAGAAACATCCAATTCCATCAATCCAGGTGATGGAACTGTCCCCCCAGCCCCCAAGCTCTCCCTAATCCTTAAAACCAACATATGTTGAAATGGGAATAGGGCAAGGGTGCCACCCCCTATGGTAGGGGTGCCCAAATGAGCAGAGACACCTCAAACTCCCCCTACATTGCTCAAGGGCACCCAAAACAAGGGCAGGGAAGCCCACATAGCCAGAGACAGCCCAAATTCCCCTGCATAGTGCAGGGGCACCCAAAACAGGGGCAGGGGCGCTACAATACGAACCCAAAATTCTTGGTTCCATTTTTTACAATTCCTCCAGACCAAACTCACTCCAATCATTCTCAAACCTGTACCAACCTCAAAAACAATCATTCAAATAGATAGTATACTAAATATGAACCTTAAAACATCAAAGGAACATCGAAAACCAACCCAAGAACTCAAATGAAGATTTTAGGGTTCTAAACCCATCTCTTCCCAAATCCAAGAATTCCAACTCAAATCCATAATTTCCCAGCATGCAACAAGTATCTAAACCAGATCATAAACCAATTCCCATAATCAATTCTACCTCCAAACAAACCAACCTCCCATCATTTTGAAAAAACACAAAGCTAAACTCAAAAATTCTTCAAGAACATCAAAAGGAAAAATTAAGAAGAAGTGGGGAGAAAACCATACATCTTCTATGAATTCTTGGATCCTCTATGGTGTCTATGACCTCTTAGCAGCTACGATTCTTCATTTTTAAGCATAAGTCCGACCAAATTCCTTAAGAAAAGATTGGAATTTGACCTTGAATTGCCTTGAGTGTTGTTACTTAGTTAGGCTAGCTTTTAAAGAAACTAGGGGAGGGAGAGATTATCAACAAGAATGCCCCAAAATTCTCTCCACTGTCTAATTTGGCTTAGACTCATGGTCAAAATGACCAATTTTCCTCGTATCCACTCAAATGCGCTTTGCCCTCTCCAAGAGCATTTTGGTCATTTCCCGAGATTCCCACTAACCTCAAAATTAACCAATTTAATTCCATTAACCAATGAACAACGATAATTTGCCAAATTACCAATATACCCTAAAGCTCAACCCGAGTCTGGTATTTAACCTTGTTGTGACTTTTCTGCTAATTTTCTCCATAGGATCGATTCGTGCTGAGTATCTCAAATATATCCACATAATAATGTGGTCTCAATAATGTAGCATATAAAATTACAATTATGCCTTCAACGGGCCAAAATTACGAAAATGCCTTTTCTAACGAAAATGGGCCTACAACCATCTTTAATACACATAAACATGCATAAGTAGTCATGTCATAATATATAACCCATATAAATAACATAATCACATATATAAACACAAAAGATCATAATTACACATAAAAATCTAATTATGCCCTCCCAACACACTAATCAAGGTACTAAGCCTCGTTAGAGATTTTGGGACGTTACAACTATCCCCTCCTTATAGGAATTTCGTCCTCAAAATTTACCTGAACAGCTCAAGATACTGTTCCCATATATTTGACTGTAATTCCCAGGTCGCTTCCTTGACCTTGTTGTTCCTCCATAATACCTTAACCAAAGGTATAGTCTTGTTCCTCAAGACATTATCGTTTCTATCTAGGATCTGAGCTGGTCGTTCTTCATAAGATAAATTTTTCTTTTGTTCCAGATCCTCATAAGTCTACGCATGAGTTGCATCTGACACATATTGCCAAAGCATCAAAATATGGAATACATTATGAACCCCTGACAGTGATGGGGGTAAAGCCAACATATACGCTACTTTTCCAATTCTCTCCAGGATCTCGAAAGGTCCCACAAACCTACGGCTTAACTTGCCCCTCTATCCAAACTGCTTCACTCCTCTCAAAGGTGAAACTCGAAGGAAGACATAGTCCATGACTTGGCTCTACATCTCTACGCTTAGGATCAGCGTAGCTCTTCTACCTACTCTGTGATGCGAGCATCCAAGCTCTAATTTTCTCAATAGCCTCGTTGGTCTTTCTGAACTGCTTCAGGACCTAGATATTTCCTATCACCCATTTCATCATAATGGATGGGTGATCTAAATTTCCTATCATACAACATCTCATATGGATCCAATCAAATAGTCGACTGATAGTTTTTATTGTAGGAAAACTCATTCAAAGGTAAATACTTACTCCAGGATGCTTCAAAGTCCAATACGCATGCCCAAAGCATGTCTTCCAATATCTTATTTTTCCTCTCAGATTACCAATCTATCTGAGAATGATATATGTACTAAGCTTCAACTTTGTACCCATTGCCTTCTGCAGGCTTTCCCAAAACCTTGAAGTAAGAAATATATGATCGCAATCCGACACTATAAACTTTGGTGTCAAATGGAGACATACAATCTCCCTTCTCATATAACTCAGCATGCCAATCCACTTTGTAATTCATTCATAAAAGTCCATGGTTATATTCCTCTATTTTATATTTCGGGATGCCAAAAGGTCGTAATAACCCCGCTGGTCTCTGTTAATCATTATTTACTTGATGACACGTTAGGCACTTAGCCACATATCTAACTACCTCTTTCTTTATACCTGATTGTCCATATAAAGTTTTCATGCTACATGGATACAACACACATAGAGGGGTATGAGACCTATCAAGAATTACTTCCCTAGCACCATCATCCATCGACTTATCCTTCGGATCCTTGTATCTTAACATCTACATATAAAAAATAGTGAAGTCCTTAGCCACTCCAGATAAGACTTTGTCTCTATACCCTATCAATCGCAGATTACTTCCTTACATTTCCCTGTAATTTTCTTAATAAAAGTAGACTGGGGGGTTCTATTAGCCAACTTACCAACTGTGAACTCTATACCAACACTGGTAATCTTCTTAGCTAACTTGTTATGATCTATCTCAAACTATACACTTGGCCTGAATCTTTCTAGCATAAGACTCAAGCCACCAGATTGATTTTCCCTTGATGATAAAATATCTCATCATCATAATCCTTTCACCGATTTACCCAGTATTTCTCTCATATCTGAGTCTTTGTGGGTGACAACATATTTCAACGCTGATGTTAGTGTATATCTTACATTGCTCCCCATATCAGTAATGTTACAACACCTTGAGCGCAATCACCACTGTTGCCAACTGGAGGCCACGAACAGGCTACCTCTCCTCATACTCTTTCAACTGTCTCTAAGCATTAGCTATGATTTTTTTTCCCAATTTACATAGGGCTGCATTGCTGGTACTATACTCATCACCCTGTCGCGATACTTCCCAATGCACTATGAACTCTTCATTCTCAAATGACAAACTAGGTATTGGTGCAATAATCAGTTTTTATTTTAACCTTTGGAAGTTCTTTTCACATTTGTCATTTCACTTCCACTTCCAGTCTCTACTTATTTTTTCACTCAACAATGTTGCAATCCCAAAGGATCCTTCATCAAACACTAATAATGCCCTGCCAACTCAAGGAAACTTCCAAGTCCTGAAGTATTCCTTGGCCTTGGCCAAATCTTTTCCTGCTCTTTCCCTAACTGATTCAACTGGGTTCAACCATAAACCTTCATTTCTCATTACATAATCCAGAAATACTATTTGAAGCATTCAAAACCCACTTTGCTTGAGCCTTACTTGCAATTTACATCCTTTTAGCCTTTGTAATTCCAAGTGGAAATATTTCTCGCATTCTATCTCTGATTGGGAGTTAGTCAATACATCATTATTAACCTAAACACCAATTTTTCAAACAATCCTCGAGCTCTCTATTTTTCAGATCCATAAAAGTTGATAAAGCATGGATCAACTCAAAAGACGTCCCCAAAATTTTATGACGTCCTTACCTCGTGTGAATAGGAGTCCTTGGAATATCCTATTCTTTGATCCTCAACTGGTAATAACAAAATCAAAGGTCAATCTTTAAGAATATTGTCTTTCCCTGCAACCAATCACCCAAGTCATAAGTATTTAACAGAGGATAGTTATCCTTGATAATCACCCTCTTCAGTTCTCGGTACTCGGTATGCTTCCTCATTGATTCTTCCTTCTTCTTCACGAATAATGCTGATGCACCCCATGGTTAGAAGCTAGATATGATTCGCACTAAGTTGAGTAGCTTCTTCAACTAAACTTTCAACTCTCTCCACTCTGTCTGTACCATTCAGTAAAGTTCCTTAGAGTCTCTCCCAAGCACCAATTCTATCACCACTCAGTTTTTCGATGCAGTACTAATTCATATAAGTCTTTTGGTAATACCTTAAGAACTCACAAACCTTTATGATCCCCTCCAATTCCACAGTTCCAGTGATAAGTTTCTAGTCTTCAACACTGAGGTCGTTAAAATACAGGGTCCACCCACTACACCCATAATTCCAAAAGATTCTTCTTCCACAATTTCAAAATTACCATCCCCCCTTTTTACAGTCTATAGCTGCACCTTTTGACCAACTGATACATAACACGTACTATATCAATGTTCTCATTTTCTAACTCAACATGTTTACAAATAATTCCTTATATTCCAATTCCACAACCATGATTCAATCCATTTCCTAGAGATCCTTACCTTTTAGTAAATAATAGGGATCCAAACCCATACCATGCCCATCTCTGGGTCTTCAATTTTTTTCTCTCACTACACTTGATACAAACATATATGTGGGACTAGGTCATCGCCTATGTTGTGTGCCCTCAAGATGAGTTCTCCAATTCTATTTTCTACCCTAAAACTTGTTACGAGTAACCCAAAATCGTTTTTCTGACCTGGCGGTACCAAAAATATTTATATCCTTTCCTTTGAGTAAATGGATCCATTACGCCTAGTAGATCTTGTAAACAGAGGAGTCGTTCTCCAAGCATCGCACCTTGCAACACCCTCTCTAGATCCCTTGCTCTATGTCCTCTTAACAATAAAGGATTTCTCTACCACCCCAGCATACGCAACAATTTCCAATACATATGCGACCCTCCATCATTTTCTATCATAAGGTTAAACTCCTACACACATCTTTATTTTCTTGTGACGTCCGTTGGCAATATACCATCTGTAATCCTTGCAAACCTTTTAAGTTTTTAGGCATTTTCAAACGCATTACTACTGCCCTAAACTGACTAGTGGACTTATTCACCTTCGTAGTCCAATTGCATCAATAAAATACTTTTCATTTAATATTTACTGGAATCCTTCCCGACTAGTTATAGCGATATTTTTAATATGGGTTATAACCTCCCACCATATCAAAGCACCGTCTCATGGCATAAACTTGGCGTAAGTCATCCTATCCTCATCCACTATTGTAACATCCCAAAATTGCTAATGAGGTTTTGTGCCTTGATTAGCTTGTCGGGAGCATAATTGGATATATGTATGATTAATTTATTAAATGTGTGACTACATGGCATGGATGATTTATATGATGATATGAATATATTTATGTGCGTGTTTATGGGTATTAAATACGCATGTAGGCTCATTCTTATTTATAAGGGCATATTTGTAATTTTGGCCCGTTGAGGGCATAAATGTGATTATATGTGTTAAATGGTTGGGACCACATTATTATGTGGATATATTTGCAGTATACGCCTCGAGGCGATTCCAATGAGCGGATAAGCAGAATAGTCACAGCAGGGTTTAATACCCGGCTTAGGATGAGCCTAGGGGTATTTTGGGAAACTTAACGTATATTTGGGATTTATCGAGTAACGGGTAAGTATTTGGTAATTAGTTGAGCATGTCAGGATTACTTGGGAATTTGTAGGATGACTCGAGGAATTAGCGGGAATTGGGGCTAATGACCGTTTTGCCTGTAGGGGCAACAAAGGGGCTGAGTTGGTGTAAGGAGCATTTTGGTCTTTATGGCTAAGTATATGGTAAGATACGCATCAGGAAATAACCAGAACCCATTAGAAACTTTCTCAACATTCTCTCTCTCTCTTACTCTCACGTTCTCCCTCTCCCTCTCTTGTGCCTTGGAAGTTTTAAAGTTGTTGATGGAAAAGCCTGGCAATTGAGCTGGGAAATCTGGGGAAACTAAGCTAGGAACAATCAAGGGGATAACTGACGATCAAAGTCATCACTGAGGTAAAATTACATAATTTAATCTGTTGAATTTTTAGCTGGGTTATGAGCATGCGTAGGGATACTTGAGTTGGTGTTAGAATTTGGGATTTAAGGAAGTTTGGGCTAGTGTTTTAGGCTATATGTGCTGTTTGTAAGGTGATATTGAGAGTTCCAGACCTAGTATTGGGTTAGGTTTATGTTTAAGTGGGATTCTGTAGCTTTGTTTTTTAGGAAAAACGCAAAAGGAAACCAAAGATTTATGGGTTCACGGGGGCGCACCGCGACCTAGTTCATGGGCGCCGCGGCCCGCGTGACCCAATAGCCCTGAGGGGCTTGCTGTTTCATGGGCGCGCTGTGTCACGGGCCGGCTATTTGGGGATTCCAACTAGAAGGAACGTGCGGCACTTGCAGACTCTTCAAGCTAGCAAGTCAGCCTACAACACACACCTACAGGCAAACAGACTCAGCGGTCAGCCACATACACATCTCGGACATGCAACGGGCAATAACGAAGTATGAGCAAGCACAAAGCAAGTCATTCCTAGGAACGTCCACACAACATAAAGCACACAACAAGGCAAGTGGCACACAAAGGCCCAACGAAGGTAACAAACAAGTAACACATAAGCAACAAGAAGTACACAGGGGCAAGTATGGATAAATGTTATTTCATTAATATATATAGCCTTGATAGGGCAAGGGAGTACACAGCTTTGGCCCCTATCTGCTGATGGCCATGGTGCTTCCCTAAGTCACCAGGTCACCTCCCCCTAAGGAGCCTTCTAGGGAAATAAAGTCTTCCCAGGAACATATATGATTTTTGTCTGGGAGACATATGCAATATTACAAAACTGCCACTACCCTATCCCATGAGGTTGCTTGGTGCAAGACTTGACTAATGATCAAGCACCAAGGCATGCTCATTACAAAATGGCCCCATGTAGGTGTGCCAAAGGGGCAGCACGCCACACTCTCCCCCACTCAATCCTTCGGCGCCCTCGACGAAGTAGCTTGTAGATCTTCAATCTTCTGCGTGAGCTTCTTCAAGTCTTCCGCCCTTTCCCAGCTGATCTCGTCGTCAGCGAGCCCCTTCCATTTTACCAGATATTCTTTATGCTTTTTACGGTCAGTGGTGACCGTCCTTTCCGCCAGGATTTCTTCAGGTTGACGCTTGCTCCTTGGCTGAACGATGACTCCTCCTCTGGTTGACTGGTTGCGCGCTGGATTTGCTGGATCTTCGTGATACGGCTTCAAGTTGCTGACATGAAGGACCGGGTGTATTTTCATCCAGGCTGGTAGTTCGACTTTGTATGATGTTAGGCCAACTTTTGAGATGATTGAGACCGGACCCTCGTACTTGCGGACGAGTCTGATGTCTTTGTCCCCTCGGAATCTCAACTGTTCGGGCCTCAGCTTGATTAACACTAAGTCACCTGCTTTGAACTCCAGTGGTCTGCGCTTCTGATCAGCCCACTTCTTCATTCTTTTCGATGCTTTTTCTAAATAAGCTCGGGCAATCTCTGTCGTTTTCTTCCAGTCTTTTGTGAAGTGAAAGGCTCGCGGGTTTCGACCGCGATATTCATCCACTGTGTGGGGTAACAGTGGCTGCTGTCCATTAACAACTTCAAAAGGGCTCTTATTCGATGAAGAACTCTTTTGAGAGTTGAAACAAAATTGAGCTACATCGAGTAGTTGCGGCCAATTCTTCTGATTGGCATTGACAAAGTGGCGCAAGTACTCCTCCAACATCCCGTTGAATCTTTCTGTCTGCCCATCTGTCTGTGGATGGTAGCTCGAGGAAATGTTCAGTTGTGACCCCAAGAGATTGAACAGTTCGGACCAAAAGGTCCCAGTGAATCTTCCATCTCGGTCACTAACAATATTCTGGGGCACTCCCCAATATTTGACAATGTGTTTGAAAAATTGTCTGGCTGTCTCTTCTGCCGAACAGTACTTCGACACTGGGATGAATGTTGCATACTTCAAGAATCTATCCACGACCACCAAGATCGCACTTAAATCTCCTGTCTTCGGAAGACAGGTGATAAAGTCAAGCGACACACTCTCCCATGGCCGGCTTGGGACTCGCAAGGGCTCCAACAACCCAGGTGTCTTGTTCCTATCGACCTTGTCTTGCTGGCAGACCAGACAGGTCTTGGTGTACTCCACTACATCGTATCGCATTTGTGGCCAGTAGTATCCCTGCTTCAAGAGGGCATGGGTTCTCTGCCACCCTGGATGACCTGCCCACAGAGTGTCATGACACTCGCTTAGTAATGTCCTTCGCAAATCTCCAGCTTTCGGAACATACAAGCGCCCCCCTTTAGCCCACAGAAGATCATCCTCCACCCAGAACTGGCGAGTCTTGCCTTCTTTTACGAGCTTCAGGATGGTCCTGACAACTGGGTCTTTCTCCAGGTTTTCTTTAATGCGTTCCTTGAGTGGAGTGTTCACCACGCTAGCCGATAAACTAGCCATGATCTTTAGAGTCGCCAACTCCACTTTGCGACTCAAGGCGTCAGCTGCCTGGTTCAAGCGTCCTGCCCTGTGCTCAAAACGGAAGTCGAATTCCGCCACAAACTCCTGCCATCGAGCCTGCTTAGGGGTCAGCTTCGGCTGAGTAAGGAAATGACTCACAGCTGCATTATCCGTCTTCACCACGAACTTTGACCCCAGCAAGTAATGCCTCCACACTCGCAAGCAATGTATAACTGCGAGGAGCTCCTTCTCCTGGGCAGTATACCTCCTCTCAGCTTCAGACAGCTTGCGACTTTCGTATGCAACCGGGTGGTCCTCTTGTACTAGTACCCCTCCCAGAGCATAATCTGATGCATCTGTCTGTACTTCGAAGGCTTGCTAATAGTTGGCAAGGAAAGAACAGGATCCTTCATCATGGCTTCTTTCAAACTCCTGAACGCTTCAGAACACTTGTCAGTCCACGCCCAAATCACACCCTTTTTCAGAAGCTCGGTCAAGGGTGTCGCCCTTCTTGAGTAACCGTCTACAAATCGTCTATAGTAGTTGGCTAGACCCAAGAAGGAGCGGAGTTCTTTCACATTTGTGGGGGCTTTCCATTCCTGGATTGCCCTCACCTTCTCCAGATCCATACGAATACGGCCACGTTCCACCACGTGGCCTAAGAACTTGATGCTCTCCTGTGCGAACGAGCATTTCTCTCGCTTCACATATAGCTGGTTCTCTCTCAACTTCTGAAACACTTGAGCCAAGTGTTCTTGATGTTCTTCAATCAAGGCGCTATAAACCATGATGTCATCCAAGTACACCACCACGAAGTTATCTAGATATTCGTGGAATACTTGGTTCATTAGTGTACAGAAGGTAGCAGGTGCGTTTGTCAACCCAAACGGCATTACTCGAAACTCAAATGCTCCGTATCGAGTAACACACGTAGTTTTTGGTTCATCCCCATCTGCAATCCGCACCTGATAATAGCCCGATCTCAAGTCCAACTTTGTGAAGTATTTGGCTCCACTTAGCTGGTCGAACAAATCAGCGATTAGAGGAATGGGGTATGTGTTGCGAACTGTCACCTTATTGAGAGCCCTATAGTCGATGCACAGTCTCAAGCTCCCATCGTGCTTCTTCTGGAATAGCACCGGTGCGCCATATGGCGCCTTCGACGGTCTGATGAAGCCTGCCTCCAATAGCTCTTTTAATTGCTTCCTCAATTCTTCTAGCTCAGGGGGTGCCATTCTGTATGGCGCTTTTGTTGGAGGTTTCGCTCCAGGCCCCAGCTCTATCTGGTGATCAATCCCCCTCTTTGGTGGCAAGGCTTTGGGGAGTTTATCTGGCATCACATCCCCATACACCTTCAAGACCCTCGTAATTTCTAGTGGAACAATTTCTTCCACTACTTCTTCGAACACGGTGGGTACAGCTACATAAGTCGGCTCCTGCTTCCTCACACCCTTCTTGAACTGTAAAGCTGATAGAAGCTTCACAGTAGGGGGTGGCTTCACCTTTGCAGGTACCATTGAAGGAGTCTCTCCCATTATGAGTAAGCTTCCAGTGGCAGGAATTGGAATGGCACCTTTCTCGGTTAGAAAGTCCATTCCCAAAACTACATCGAAGTCGTCCATATGGACGACCACCAAATCAGTCTGCCCTTCCCACGTGTCGATCTTCACTCTTACCCCTCTAGCCACGCCAGATGTGGCCAAGGCTTTGGAGTTGACCGCCTTCATGCGGCCTGCATCTTTCTCCAGCTTTAGTCCCAGTCGCTTTGCTTCGAGTTCAGAGATGAAGTTGTGGGTGGCGCCAGTATCAATCATCACGCTTTTGGCAGGCTTGCCATTGATAGCGGCATCCACGAACATTAGCCCTTTCCCCAGGGTCTTCTTCCCTTTCTCGCCATGCTTCTTGAGAGCGTTCAACAGGCGGACAACGCCCATGTGCGCGTACTCTTCTTCTTCCTCTTCTCCTTCACCCTGTTGTTCTTGGCCAATGAGGGCATTTATCTTGCCCCGGAATTGGCAAACTGCCGACTTGTGTGGGCCTTTGCAAATCCAACAAGCTAGCGGCTTCTTCCCTACAGCAGCATCTGTCCCACTGGAAGAATTAGACTCAGCTGTCCTCTTCTCTCCCCCACTCTTACCCTGCCAGGACTTCCCAGACTTCTTACTCCCGGCGCTACTTGAGCTGGCTGGAGGGGTAGCCCTTTTTGGCAGGCTACTCTCCGGAGTGTAGTCTGTTAAGCGTTCGGCAGCAGCTTGAGCGGTGGCTAGATCAGTCACCCGCTGTCTTTGAAGTTCTTGCTTGGCCCATGGTTTTAATCCCTCGAGGAAGCAGAAGAGCCTGTCCACTTCGGACATGTCTTTAATATCGAGCATCCGTCCCGAAAATCTCTTTACATACTCTCGGACTGTCCCGACTTGTTTAAGCTCTCGTAACTGGCGACGAGCTATGTAAGCTACATTTTCTGGCAGAAACTGCGTCTTTAATTCCCTCTTCAGGTCCACCCAAGATGTGATGGTACACCTACCATTCTCTATATCATCATATTTGGTCCTCCACCACACTTTGGCATCCCCCGACAAATACATGGTAGCCATGGCGACCTTTCCATCTTCCGAATCGGCCCGCACGACTCTAAAGTAATGTTCCATGTCAAAGAGGAAATTATCCAAATCCTTTGCGTCTCTGGCCCCATTATAGGGCCTCGGCTCGGGTACTTTGGCTCGGCCATATTCCATACCTATCAGCCCTGTTGCAGGGGCATTCCCAACCGCTTGCATGGTCAGGTTTACCTTGGCAGATAGCTCAGCCATTTCTTCTCTGAGCACACCGACTGCCTCCCTGCAATCTTCCGTCGTGTCATTTATTGAAACTTCTTGTTCCTTTAGCATGCGCTCCACTGCCGCGATGCGCTCTTCCCACCGCGGGGAAACAGAAGTACTTGTTGGAGTGTTTCTTTTCTCCAACGCAATAATTCTGGATAGAAGAACATCATTCTCCTTCTCCAATGCAGCTATGCGATTGTTTGCATCAGACGATCTCGAGTCCTGACTTGCAGAGGAAAGATCCCTGACCCTCTCGTCCAGGCCATCCAGTTCCCCTACTCGCTTCTCAAGAGCTTCGATCCTCTGAGTGTTGCTCACCATAGTGTGTTTTTGCCAAGCGCTTTCTAACTTGGCTCTGATACCAACTGTCACGGGCTGGCTATTTGGGGATTCCAACTAGACGGAACGTGCGGCACTTGCAGACTCTTCAAGCTAGCAAGTCAGCCTACAACACACACCTACAGGCAAACAGACTCAGCGGTGAGCCACATACACATCTCGGACATGCAACGGGCAATAACGAAGTATGAGCAAGCACAAAGCAAGTCATTCCTAGGAACGTCCACACAACACAAAGCACACAACAAGGCAAGTGGCACACAAAGGCCCAACGAAGGTAACAAACAAGTAACACATAAGCAACAAGAAGTACACAGGGGCAAGTATGGATAAATGTTATTTCATTAATATATATAGCCTTGATAGGGCAAGGGAGTACACAGCTTTGGCCCCTATCTGCTGATGGCCATGGTGCTTCCCTAAGTCACCAGGTCACCTCCCCCTAAGGAGCCTTCTAGGGAAATAAAGTCTTCCCAGGAACATATATGATTTTTGTCTGGGAGACATATGCAATATTACAAAACTGCCACTACCCTATCCCATGAGGTTGCTTGGTGCAAGACTTGACTAATGATCAAGCACCAAGGCATGCTCATTACAAAATGGCCCCATGTAGGTGTGCCAAAGGGGCAGCACGCCACACGCTGCAACCCTATAGGGTGAGTCACGGCTTGGTTACTCCTGGAGCTTGGGGCTGGCACCTCTGACTTGAGGGCGCGCAGCGACCCTTAGGGCCATGTTGCAGCCTGCCTAGGCAACTTTAGCCAAAATAGGTCTTTGGGCTCAGGGACTTAAACCTAAGCACTCGGGATGACTTCTACTACCTGGTTTAGTAGAATTCAAGATCCCAGAGGCTAGTATTTTATTCCAAAGAATTTAGTTGGGTTGGATTTTAATAGTTATCCATTTTTGCTTGTGACTAGGGTTATTGTTAAGGCTCAAAATTGAGGATCGTGCTTGGGACCGCTATATATCTTCAGCTCGAAATCAGAGGTAAGAAAACTTCACATGAGTTGTGATTGGGGCCAAGATTACCTATAAATGGATATATGTGAGATTATAAATGTATTTGTGATTGAAAATATCTGGATAGACAGGTTAGCTTGTGCTGCTTTGATTGCGTGGTTAGCAACTTATATGTATGCTATGTTTAATGTGAAAGTCCGGCCTAAGGGAGCCGGAGCTAGTGTTATGCGTACTGAACGCAGCTTGGCCTAAGTGATTCGTGATCAACTAAATAACTAGAGGGCTTGGCCTAAGGCCGCCGACACCTAATAAATAGTATTAAGATTGATTTATATGTTTGGATTAAACTATTATAATTGCATAGTTTAGCACTTGTATTCCGCTATTAATTGAACTGGTTGATTTAAAGTTTACTATGTACATTTTGTTGTTATCTATGCTTGTTGAACTTAGTTTTCTTGCTGAGCCTTGGCTCATAGGTGCTACGTGGTGCAAGTAAAGGTAAGGGAAAGTTGGACCAGCCATGAGTTGGAAAACTTTTGGGGGCGGTGTGTACATTGGTAGCTGCTCGGCCTCCAAGGCCGAGGGATTTACAGAGACTAGAGCCAAAATTTGTATTTTTCTATTTAGGCTGGCTGCGATTGTATTTACTTTTGAGGGTTGTAACTGCCTTGTAAACATTATTGTTTTTGGGATCCCATGTATCAAAGTCTTATTTTAATGAAAATCAACCATTACACGATCAAATCTTTTAACCCTGACCCGCCAGCTGTCTTTAGAAACATGTTTATGTTCAAACAACTTGATAAGGAAGTCTTACACTATTTTAAACACACAGTGTAACGGTCTTGGTTAACCAGGGCGTTACAACTATCTTTATAAAATCTAAGATAAGACTATACATGCTTATTTGCTACTCAATCCTGCTTTAAATGGTTTTAAGCCTCCTTCAACACTGAAGGGTATCACTCCAAGAAAATTTCTCACCATGATTCCAATCAATGTAGAAATCACATGTTGAGCAACACGCTCTGGCATAATCTATTGCCTCAGCTGCCCATCCTCACCTTCTGTCTCTATAATTAAGCTTGCAGATTAGCTAACACTTGCTCCCACTCCATAAGAAGTCATCTGAGGTCCCACAATAACCTTTTCTTCCTCCACATTCTTTCTACGGAATCCAATTAATCGTCTTGGAAGCATTATCCCCAATACTTCTACAATCGACGCTTCTGATTGATTAGGCAGTCATAACCGCCTTTAGACCATCCCATGGTCTAATCTAAACAAGCACACCATTCATATACAAACATAATGATAATAAGTATTCCCTTCCACATTCATATAGCAGTCAGGGGCCAGACCCCATCGGTATATCTAATGTTCCCTATTCAAGCATGCAGATAAGTCATATATACCTAAATTAAGCAATTAAGAACATAACAAGATTAATAATTACCAAACCCTGAGTTGAGCTTATCTTTAGCGGGGAGTGTACATGCGCAGCCAATCTTCAGGAACCTTTAAACCTTGGCAGCGCTCTGATACCAAGTTGCAACACCCTACTAATCCAAGACTATTAGACTGTGTATTTAAAATAGTGTTTAACTTGTTAAGCAAGTCATTTGGACTTAAACGTGTAATTAACATTAGCTAATGGTTTAGGTACTAAATTTTTTGGTCAAAGAAGTAATCATTTCTCATTAAAAAGTTTGAGTTTATACATGGGATCCCAAAAAGGGTTTAATAGTTAATTATCCATACAAAATAAATACAAAGGTGGCCGGCCTAAGCAACAAGTAAAGGCTTAACCCTAGTTCCTCCAAAGTGATCTCGACTGTGGCGATTGAGAAGGCTGAATATGTACACAACACCCCTGAAGCTCTCCAACTCATGGGTATTTTAATATCTCTTTGCCCTTACCTACACCATAGAGCACCTGTGAGCCAAGGCCCAACAAGAAAACCTCACAAGACATAACAAAATTCCCAAATTTTAAAATTAATAACACACATGGCTAATAAATAGTAAATGATTTCATTCCAAAAATATAAATCATAAACACGTTTCACAATTCACAGTTACAGAGATATTCATTTCAATCACATGAATCAAGTATACGACCCGTGAGTACATCCTTGTCGGATGGCCCAATCGAGCGAGCTTCCTACTCAGGCACTCAGCTTGCAGTTCGTGCCAGGTGAGTGGGGATAGCACACTCGGACCGAACTCGCCATCAATTACACGGTCCATGGAAATAGACCTACCCAGCAACCTAACTGAGCGAGATGCATACTCAGGCACACAACTCACGATTCATGTCAGGCGAGTGGGGATCGCACCTTCATACTGGACTCGCATTCATGACCCATGTACCACATGCTATGTCGGCCAACTCCACGCTCAATCAAATGGCCATCCGGCCCCATGTAACACATGATGGACGAATATCAATTATACCACATATTTGCAGATAATTCAATGCTTCTGTGAATAATGGTGCGACCCCAGGTGCGATCCTTTTTCCCACGACCCATGTGATAAACCTCGTGACAACCATAAACGGTACTCCTGTTAAGAACTAAATCAAAATACTGACTCTGGGACCAATCCCATGCTCTCGAGACTTCTAATTTCATTAAGCTGGATGATGGAATCATCCCCCGAGCCCCCAAGCTATTCCCAAGCCTTAAAAACAACATATTTTGAAATGGGTATAGGGCAAGGGAGCCACCTCCTTAGGGCAGGGGCACCCAAATGGGCTGAGGCACCCCAAACTCCTCCCTGCATAGCGTAGAGGCACCCAAAAAAAGGATAGGGGTGCCTAAATAGCCAGAGACACCCCAAACTCCCCCTGCATAGAGCATGGGTGCCCAAAACTAGGGCAGGGGTGCTACAATGCAAACCCATAATTCTGGGTTTCGTTTTCTATGATTTCTCCGACCCAAACTCACTCCAATCAATCTCAAACTTGTACCAACCTCAAAAACATCCATTCAAATAGATAGTATACTAAATATGCACCTTGAAACACCAAAGTAATACCAAAAAACAACGCAAGAACTCAAATGAAGATTTTAGAGTTCTAAACCCATCTCATCCCAAATGTACAAGTTCCAACTCAGATCCATAATTTCTCAGCAGGCAACAAGTACCTAAACCAATTCTTAAATAATTTTCCATCATCAATTATACCTCCAAACTAACCAACCTCCCATAATTTTGAAAAAACACAAAGCTAAACTCCAAAAAATTTTAGGAACATCACAAGGAAAAATAACGAATAAGTGGAGAGAAAACCATACCTCTTCTCTGAATTATTAGATCCTCTATGGTGTCTAAGACCTCTTAGTAGCTACAATTCTTCCTCTTTAAGCTTAATTCCCACCAAAATCCTCAACAAAAGAATGGAACATGTCCTTTAATTGCCTTGAGTATTGTCAATTAGTTAGGCTAGTTTTGGAATAAACTAGGGGAGAGAGAGAATGAACGAGAATGCCCCATAATTTTCTCAGCTTGTCTAATTTGGCTTAGACTCATGGTCAAAATGATCAATTTGCCCCTTATCCACTCACATGTCCTTTGCCCACTCCAAGGGTATTTCGGTCTTTTCCTGAAATTGCTACTAACCTCAAAATTTCCCAAATGAATTCCATTAACCAATGAACCCCGGTAATTCACCAAATTACCAATATACCACAAAAGATCAAAATTATACATAAAAATCCAATTGTGCCCTCTTGGCACACTAGTCTAAGAACTAAACCTCGTTAGATATTTTGGGACGTTACAACTTACTAATGAGCTGGGTGTAAATTACTATTTTACCCTCATTAGTATTTTATCCTTAACTCCCACTATGTCCCCTATAAATGATAAATCCGTGAACTTAATCACAAATATGAGCACTCAATCATTTAACCATTTGAACTAAGCTACTAAGGAAGTCATCTTTTCACTTCTAATATAGAAGCTATAGATTTCATATCTATGATACATACTCTCATTCAAATATACTAATGAGCCTCCAAGTTGTAAGTATAGGCTATGCTGTAGTATAAGCTTTTAATGAACAAATCAAAAGATTCACATAATATAATTAATAGAAATATTATCACTCAGAATTTAGATCGACATGACCTATGAGTAACGTTGTGCCTCTAATTAGATTCGATAATAATGATACTTATTTATCTATCAATAATCAGTGTCAGTCCAAGTCCAATGTAACAAAATACATTCGATCTTATCTACTTAGCTAATGTCATGGACAAGACATCAACTTAGTGTATAAGTAGATTATATCATAGATTAACAAAACAATGAAAATCATATACACTGTATTAATCTTAGGACAAATTCTTGTAAACATATAATTACATTTAAAATCAATTGTGACCCAGTCACTATAAGTGTAGCTTATTTATGTGTTCGAGATTTTATATATGTTTGTACTAAGAAAATAATCATGTAATAAATACACGCAAGCAATGCAATTGATAAAAAAATATATCCTACTTCTTTATTGATAATGAAAAGTGTTACATCAGAAATGTGGTTATATAAGGGCATAAAACCCAACAAACTCGCACCTAACTAATTCAAGTCAACCTTACGCCAGCATTAGGCCTGACTTTGGTATACCACTTTAGGGGGGGACGTTATACCACATTTTGGTATTACCATGTGGCGACCCATGTAGCTAATGATGTGTAAGAACAAGTGGTGAATTGGAAAGACACCGTAATCACCATCGCTCACCAAGGGAGTGACCCTCATCTGACCCACAACACTTAGACAAAAACAAACTTCATTAACAAGAGTCTACTTCTCAAATCACACAAGTCAATCGACCACCTGTAGATTGGACCATGTCTCCATTCACGCTAGGCCATCGTCAACCACAAGGACAAAGGGATCCTTGCCAGTCCCCTCTTTCGATGAAGGCCCTAGCAAGTCGTTGGTGGCCCTCACTAGTTATTAGTGATCGTCGTTGCTCGGTTGTGGCCTTCACCACCCGAGCCTTACTTAGCAATGAAAAGTGAAACCAGCCTCCTCATGCAAATGACACACTGGATTTCCACATTTGAAGGGTACAGAAACTTGGTGTTCATCCAAATGTCTTAGAAATTATCCAAAAAGGGACACGACTTGCCACCGTTAGCTCTTCCCATTTTCGCGACTATAAATATTGCAAATCTAAATGTAAAAGTAGTTGGTTAGAAAGTATGTTGTTGACGGTAAGAGCTCGTCAATGAATTAATGTCAGAAAACTCAAAGGCTTAGTAAGAAACTTATGAGCTTAGATGAACTTATTAAAACATAGGAAAAAGTTAAAGACAAACAATAGTAGAAAACTTCTGTATTTCTCTTAGAATGATCTGGTGTTGTAAAATTTCCCAACCCCCTTCCTTTGAGAAGGGAGGTTCCTTTTATAGGTGAGCACTATTGGCCCCCACTACATAGTGGTCCCATGGGGACAAAAGCTTCCATCCGCAGACTGCAAGTGATCGTGGTGCAGGTAGTAGTGGTGCTGAAGAGGTGTTGATCGATTCTAGTACATATCAGACACCTACAACAATGCTCTAGGCTTTGTACTATTTTGTACCACCAGTACTTGTCTGGTATTGATGTCGGAAGCATGATTGTGGAGGCTTCACCATGTACTACTTTTGGATTGCCACTCCATGCTTTTGGTTGATACGTACATTTTGTACCTGTACCATGTATCTAGTGGATGTTTTCACTTTTCCATGATGTGCATGTGCCTCAAGCCTCTTTATGTTTTGCTAAGTATCGCATTACCTGCAGTATGCCCCGTTGGTGGCTCCTACGCTAGAAAATAGGGTAGGGCTCCGTCAGCACATGATTTAAAGAGGCTTGAGGAATGATCAGCTTGCAAGTTGGTTCAGGGGTTCAAGGTGCAAGGGAATTTGTGCGGTCAGTTTGTAGCTACCTAGGCACGAGACGCCTGCTTCCTCAAGTGTGAGGCACCTTCCCAAGTACAAGGCACCATCTAGGCGCGAGGCTCTCCCTGAGCGTGAACTGCTCTCTTGGTGCGAGGCTCCACTCGAGAGCGAGATGCTACCCCAAGAGCGAAGAGCCTCCCTTGCGAAGCGGCACCCTTAGTGCGAGGCAGTGACCCGTGTGGCATCTCTTTTTCTTGGTGTGAACTAATTGGCTCGTGAGGCATGGCCCTTTCTTGGCACAAGGTACCTTGCTTCGCGAGGTACCTTTCTTGGTGAAACACAGGGGTCTTGCGAGGGACCTCACAATGTGGTCTTGTCTCGGTACTTTGGGAAAAAATTCCCAAAGTAGGGCATGATAGCCTTGAGTTATGACCTTGTCAGGCATTGGCGACAAGGGTGCCATTTCGGGAACATGTCGAATTTTCAGTGTTCACACTTGCCCCAAGTCTTGTTTCCTTGCTTTGGTAGTGTGAAAAATACACTTTAGATGTGGTGAACGTCATGAATTTTTTAGGATGAATGCGAGCCAACCACTTCACTTCGTGAATCCCAAAGTGAGTGTAAGGCCTCATTTTTTACCATAGATCGTTTACTGAAACCAAGGGGTATGATGAGTTTGGACTTTCTATAAATATGCCTTCTTCTTGACATGTTTTTTTATACTACTGTTTGCCTTAGCATAGTGGAACTTGGTTCTTTATAATCCTAATAGGTGGGAGGTTCTTGAAACGGCATGCATTTTGGGTACCTTTAAACGAATCGGGTCAAGATTTTTTCCCCGAGTTAAGAATATTATTTTAAATAATATTATATTTTTTTGGAATTTGTTTCCATGAGTTATTGCTAGACAAATTATGAAGTTTTTGATTAAAAGTCAAGATAAGACTTTCGGTCTTGGACCGACAAAAAAACACTAATCGAGTAAAAATCTCGGAAAATAAAATGAAAAACAATGGAAAATATATTTTGGGCATAAAATACATTCATCAATATTTAAGTTTGGTCAAAAGTAATAAACCTAAGAGAAAATGGAAATTTTAGGGCATTTTGTGTTAAATGCTTAATGTTACCAAATTGGGGAATTTTATTCCATGAATGGACCTTAGGATAAATTTTATTGTGTGATTAATTAAATTAAATGTGAGAGGCATTTAATTTAATTATTATTTGTTATTTTTTTTAAATATAATAACTTTATTATGAGTGAAAAAGGTTATAGAAAGTAAATTTGGATTTTTCTTCTTAGGAAATATTTATTAACCATTATATATATATATAACATAAATAAAATAAAGGGTGGCCGGCCATCTGAGGGAAAATATTGGGTAGACCAAATTATTTTAGTTTTAATCCCCATTTTAAATTTAGGGTTAATAGGCATCAAGTAGATAGTAAAAAAAAAAACACTCAACTGTTTTAAGTTATTGAAGAGTTGTCTAAACTCTTCTAACCCTCCCCAAAACCAACCCCCTCTCTCTCACAATCACTCTCATCTTGTTTGAAAATTCTCTCTCAAGTTTTCTCTCCATTTTCAACCTCAAGAACACTAAGAAGGCTTAGAAGCTCAAGCTTTGGTCAAGGAAGGATTTCCCTAAGGTAAAGTTTCAAAAAACTAGTCTTTTGTAAAGTTTTAACCATAGATATTTCAATAGCTAACTATATATGTGGCTGGGGGAGTTGGTTAAGGTTTTGAAGGATCCAAAGCTAGTAGAAACATCCAAACCTAAAGCAAGAACAACAAGAGGTAAAAAGTTTACTTTTTATGGTTGTTATTGTATGGTTTTTATTTTTAAGCATTATTTTGTATAGTTAATGCTTAAAGTTTCTTATTAATGTTTAATTATACTGTGATGTTGTTGAGATTGAGTACATAAAATTGAGCTTTTGAAACACTAAAAAATGTTTAGAAATGAGTGAGTTATGCTATTTCAAAATTTAGGTAAAAAATTGTTTTTTCGCATTCTTAATTTCTGGACCAAGTTTGCACAGCTACTGTATAGGTCAAATGAATCCAGTTTTTTCTAAATATTGGTGGACATATTCTTGGAAAAACCTAGTATTCTACTATAAAATTTGGTAACAAAATACTCAACGGTTTGAAAGTTATTAAGTGCTAAAGTTTTGAAAAAATAAGGACTTAAAAATAAGGTCATTTTCACCTCATTGTTTGGAAAATATTTTCACCAATAAAAAATGCAACTTTTTACCTAAGATTTTACCAAGACCTAAATGGCATACCAAAAATGGAATTGGGAAATTTTGGTAACAATTGGGTAAGTAAATTTCAAGTTATGACCTAACAAAGTATGTAGTTAAAAATGTGAAAAATGCGGTTTTCACACTTAGTGTAAAAATAGGACTTTGGAACTTAAGGTAAAAAGTAAAATTTTGCTTATTGCAAGATAAATACTTGGTAAGTCTTGAAAACATATGTTGACCTAAAATACCACTTTGAGTTTAGTGAGAATTATTTTTATTAAATAATTTTTATTCTTTCTAAAAATAAAAGATTTAATTTATTAATAAGTTAATACATTAAAAGAGGGTTTAAAATCCTATATTTTGAGAAAATAATTAAGTAAATTATTTTTCTAGTAAGTAAACTTGAGTAATTTACTTCGAAAAATTAACCAGTCAAGACAAGAAATTTTTAACGGTTTTCCTAATTAAGTTAAAATTAGGCTATTTCCTTAAACCGCTTTTTAGAGAGTAAAACCTTAAGAAAAATAAAATGAAAATTAAGAGATTATTTTCTTGAAAAATAATTAACGAATTTAATTAGTATTTTCTAGATATAATACCGGCTAAAATCTTCTATATATTTAACCGACTTGTTGAAAGTATGAGTTAATAGCGATACTTTTAAAGAATAAGATTTTTAGCGGATTGTGGGAAAATACTATTGTGATACCCGTGCCTAGGTATCAAGACCATATGATAGGTCTTCCCGAGACTTAGGGTTTAGTCTCAAATTTTCTGGTATGAATTTCTTGAATGTGTTTAAAACCAAATAAGGATCATTAATCCTTACAAATGATTTTTAAAATGACCAAACTGCCCAAAATAATAATAATGAATTATGAAGTACCATAATTAATCCAAGTATACTGTATGGATAATTAAAGTATTGGCTAAGCATAACTGGACTATACATTGGAGGGTGAAATCTTGCTGAGAGCAAAGGACTCCAAGTAAGTCAACTTCTATTGTGTGGCTACAACATGAAAAGACTATTGTATTGTATGTTAGTATAGAGACACATGCAGATATATACACTGTCGTACAAAGATTGCATAGAGATGTTAGTCAAGTAGGTGCTGATTCAGAAAATATGAACGGTAGATATCCATCATATCTGAGATAGTTGATCCTCGTCACACTACTTGTTTGATTTTATTATGTTCGATTCGTTACTGTGACGAGTGGCCAAGAGGTGAGGATTGTTGTTTTAAACACAGGGGTGCCAAAATGAATGGGACCTAGGGGCCCTCATGCTTACTTAATCAGTGAACGATTAGAACCCAAGCAAGTGCTATGATAAGTTATTCTCGGATAGTAGCCGTGAATATTGGCCATTCAGTGAAGGTGCCTAGAGATACTAGGGCTTGCCAAGTTTGAGTGAGGCTGAACACCCTAGGGGCAACTGCTCACCAGCACCACTGATTAACATAGAAGTCTTTGTAAACCCGTGTAACTTCGATTACACTCTTGAATAGTAGCAATGCCCTAGGTGACTTGATTGTTACCCTTGTGAGGAATTTACTCTTGGATAAGTAGTGATTCCCTAGGTGTAATTCGATAGTTACCCTTAGTGGGGATATTTATTGGCTTGATCTTAGTGTTGAGTCTCGGTTCTCTCTTACAGATTAACATTTATGCTGGAGGGCGTGATAAGCTTGAATTGTTGGAAATTGTCGAGTGTCGGTCTCGAATTATATTGTGATATATTATATCTACTTGCTCTAGGATTTTCTAAGTGAAGGGAAAATGTTGTGTTATTTTCATAAACTAGGCTCACTGTACTCTTCATAAATTATGTTTGTATTAAATGTTAAGTATGGTCATACGACTTTTTAAAAGTTTATTTTTATACGGGTTTTTGAGACATTTTGTTACATGAAAACATTTATATTTCCACATTATCGAGTCTTGAAAATTCGGTACGTTACAATTGGTATCAGAGCTCGATTTTAGTCGGTTTTGTATACAACCCCAATGTACATTTCGCAAAGATAGACCAACACTCACTGTAAGTACTGTCTTTTCATATATGTTTCCTTTGCTTTCTTTTATTTACCCCAATTCTATAAATTTTAGGTTATGGTCGACATACCTGAGACAGGTGACCTTGTGATAGGAAACCTACCCATGATCCTTATGCTTAGGATCGATTACTATAGAATCTTTAATGATTAGAATTCGTGATGCTTCGAGTACGATCAACAGCATTGGCGTGTCATTTGGCAATAGACTCATTACATGACAGAAGTTTGAGATAAAGACAACACACCCGAGCGATAGAGAGTACGATATGCCAACACTTGTCTGAGAGGCTCATCACAAATATGGTTTCATCACAGACGTTGGGACGACTTTCGTATACAGCTCAAGCTATCGTTTGGACCATGGATTGACCTATTTTTGTGGTTGATAGCATAACTTGAGGCAGAGGAGGATCCGAGAAGCCGGACAAAGATACCGACATAAAGCTGGATATCCTGATGGATAGCCTAGATTAGGTTATGCTGTGAGGGTCTTGTTGATACTTTTTGTAAAGACTTCGCGAACCTACTAGGTTGTAGGACTTTTGTATAGTTGTAGCAGGCGGACATAGAAACCCGACGTGTGGCTAGGGTTCTCTTGTGTATATATCGTTATGCTAACTAAAACTTTCTAGCATGATCTGTCATGATCATTTTGTATTGCCAGGTATATCCCTGAATATTATGACTACCTATTTTGAGTCGAATCATTATGGTTCTTCTTTCTTGTTTATGAGAAAGACTAGTATGCTCATTTATTGCTAGGATTGTATTCTTCCCTACTATACATTGTGGTATAAAGACTCGCGATGGTGCCTAACACTCGAGCTAGGGGAGGTCGAGATGTTAATTAACCAAACCCAGACGAGAGAGTGGCCGTTGACCGAGATGCAGGTCATGGCTGAGGCAGAGGAAGGGTTCGAGGTCGAGGACAAAGAGTACAGCTGAAACCAAATCTAGCAACCAGAATCCACCTATATTCGAGTGGAGCAGTGACCCATCAATGGAAGAGGAATGGATCAATATTTTGGAAAGGATCTTCAACTTCATTGGAACTACCGAGAGAGAGAAGGTAGTTTGTGCGACATATATGCTGAGAAAAGATGCCCGCATCTGGTGGGACGCAGCCAAAAAAGGGCATAATGTTGCCGAGATGGAATGGCTAGAGTTCTTGACCTTGTTCAATGGCAAGTACTTCAGTAAGATAGTGATCGAGCATAAAGTGATGAGTTCACTAATCTGAAGTAGGGAACATTGAGCATGCAGGACTACGTTCGAAAATTTGACCAGCTGTCTATGTTCGCGAAGAACCAGGTGAATATTGAAGAGAATAAGACTTGGAGTTTTATGAAAGGCTTGTGCAGAGACATTGTTAAGGGTGTCGACACTAGTAGAATTGGCCCCGAGACGTATGCTGAAGCTGTGGAACGGGCTCTTCACCAAGAGTCTTGGGTCGTGTCAGACAAGCCAGAACCACAGAGGAACGAAGATAGGAAGTACACTCCCAATAACCCTGGACAGTTTCAGGCCAATCATAATGGCCCAAGGGGAAAGTTCAACCCGAGGTTCGGCCAGAACTTGGGGAGAAAAAACAATCCAAGAGGCTCAAGGCTAAATACTATGGGAAATAACAAAAGAAAAGGGGGACCTCCCAATCAGGCAATGGCTAGTCACAAAAAACAACCAAGACGTGAGTTTGAGCAATGGCTGTGCAACAAGTGTAACTGATGCCATCAGGGCGAGTGTGGGGTATGTTACAACTGTGGACATCCAGGGCACTTTACTAAAAAGTGTCGAATGCTAGCCAAGGGCAATGGAAATGACCAGCAAAAACAAATTGGAGTTCCGCCTCAAGTTTATGCGCTTACGCAAAGCGACAAAGGAGCTGGACCATCTGATATGGTATCAGGTCAGATTTCTATCGCCCAAACCTTAGCATATGCATTAATGGATACTGGTGCATCATATTCCTTTGTTGAAAAATTAAACAGAATGCCTGTTATTTGTGGGGTATCCTTGCCTTCTGGAGAGGATATGCTAGTGTAGACATGGGTTAGAGCCATACCAGTTTGGGTTGAAGGTCGTGAGCTGACGGTGGATCTGTTAGTCTTGGACCTACATGAATACGACATCATATTTGGGATGGATTGGTTAACCAGATATGGAGTTGTTATCAATTGCAAGCACAGAAAAGTGGCCTTCACCCCCAGCGAGAGAAGAACCATTCGAGTTCAAGGATACATCAAGAGAAAAGAAGTGCCCCATGATTTCTGCGATGAAGGAGAGAAAAATGTTGAGTGACGGATGCATCGATTTTCAAGCAAACATAGTGGATAAGGATAAAGAGATGGATCAACAACCTTCTGATGTATCGGTTGTGTGCAAGTTTCCCGATGTATTTCCTGAAGATCTCCCAAGGATTCCACCAGACTGAGAGATCATGTTTGAGATAGATCTAATTCTGGGAACTGTTCCGATCTCAAAGATTCCTTACAAGATGGTGCCAGCTGAACTCAAGAAGTTGCAGTCGGAATTGGAAGTTCATAAGGCCTAGCCATTCTCCATTGGGATCCCCGATCTTATTCGTGAAGAAGAAAGATGGATCGATGAGAATGTTCATTGAATATCGGGAGCTGAACAAAGTGACGATGAAGAACCGATATCCCTTTCCTAGGATTGACGATCTTTTCGATCAACTACAAGGAGCATCGGTATTCTCCAAAATAGACCTGCGATCTGGCTACCATCAGCTCAAGGTTAAGGAGATAGATATACCAAAGATGGTCTTCAGAACTTTCTATGGTCACTACGAGTTCTTAGTGATGCCATTTGGACTAACCAATGTGCCTATAGCATTCATGGATCTCATGAATTGCGTATTTAAGGAGTATTTGGATAAGTTCGTCGCAGTGTTCATTGATGATATTCTAATATACTCAAAAAGCCAGGAAGAGCATGCAACGCATCTGGGACTGGTCCTTCAGCATTTGCAAGATGAAAAGCTTTAAGCTAAGTTTTCAAAATGCAAATTCTGGCTAGAGAAAGTTAGTTTTCTGGGGCACATAGTGTTGGGAGACGAAATTTCGGTAGATCCCGCCAAGATAGAAGCTGTTAAGCAGTGGAAACCTCCGAAAAATTCTCATGAGGTTAGAATTTTAATTGGGTTAGTGGGATATTACCAGGGATTTGTGAAAGGATTTTCCAAAATAGCCGCACCAAAGACTGCCCTCACCTGCAAAACAATCAAGTATAAATCGACTGACAAGTGCGAGAAGAGTTTTCAAGAGCTGAAAACGAAATTGACAACTACCCCAGTGCTGACAATCCCTAATGGCATAGAGGGATATACTATTTATAGCGATGCCTCAGGCCGAGGGTTGGGAGCAGTGCTGATGCAACACGGAAAAGTAATTTTTTATGCTTCTCGACAGCTAAAAAATTACGAGTAGAACTATCCAACTCATGACCTGGATCTGGCAGTGGTGGTTTTCGCACTGAAAAATTGGAGGCACTGCTTGTATGGGATACACTACGACATATACACTGATCACAAAAGCCTGAAGTATTCTTCACTCAGAAGGAATTGAATATGAGACAGCGTCGATGGTTGGAGCTATTCAATGACTACGACTGTGACATTCTGTACCACCTGGGAAAAGCAAACAAGGTGGCAGATGCATTGAGTCGATAGCTAAGAGCTTACATGATGACAGTGAAAGAGATTTCACAGCAGTTACATGCCAACCTTTCTACCTTGGATTTAGAGATAGGAGTCGGTCAATTGGCTAACCTCTCTATCGAGCCTACCATTATGGAAGCTATAAAAAAGGGGCAGTTAGTCGATCCTGGGGTACAAGGACTGATGTATGAAGTGAGGAAGGAGGGGCGACCAGGATTTCATATCTCCGAAGATGGTGTATTGGGGTTCAAGGGCAGAATATGTGTTTCGGACGATGACGAGATCAAGAAGCAGATCTTTTTCGAGGGACATAATGCTTCTTATGCCATGCATCCAGGCACCATGATAATGTTCCACGACTTGAAAAAGTACTTTTGGTAGCCTGGGATGAAAAAGGAGAAGGCAGAATATGTGGCACACTACTTGACTTGTCAGCATACAAAGGCTGAGCATCAACGACCCGCCGGATTGTTGTAGCCCTTAGAAATTCCAAAATGGAAGTGGGAGATGGTCACTATGGACTTTGTCACAGGTCTACCAACCACTCCCAAGGGGCACGATGCCAATTGGGTTATCGTAGATAGGTTGACTAAGTCTGCTCATTTCTTGTCGATCAAGGTAACTTATGGGGCACATAAGGTAGGAGATATTTACATTGCAGAAATAATGAGATTGCATGGTGTACCCAACTCCATCGTATCAGATCATGACGAACGTTTTACCTCGACATTCTGGGATAGAATCCAAACAAGGTTGGCTACTAAACTAAAGTTCAGAACTTCTTTCCACCCACCAATAGACGGTCAAAGCAAACGAAGAATTCAGACCCTGGAAAATATGCTAGGAGCCTGCGTGCTCCACTTTCAAGGGTCATGGAATGAGAAGCTTCCACTGATAGAGTTCGCCTTCAATAATAGATATCATGATTCCATCAAGATGGCTTCGTATGAGGCTTTGTATGGAAAGAAATGTCAATCGCCGATTCAATTGCACGAGACCGGTGAAAGAAAGTTTCTTGGATCAGATGAGGTTGATCAGGTTATCGAGGACATTCGACATATAAGGCAACACTTGCAAACTTCGGTAGATCAACAACGTAAATATGTCGACTGATGCAGGAGACCCCTTGTGTTTGAGGTTGCCGATAATGTGTTGTTGAAGGTAGCTCCGCTACGAGGGGCTATGCGGTTCAGAAAGAAAGGAAAGCTTTGCCCAACGTTCGTTGGACCTTTCAAAATCATAGCGAGGATCGGGGAAGTAGCTTATCATTTAGCTCTTCCCCCCGCCCTGTCTAAGGTGCATGACGTGCTTGATGTATCCTTGTTGAGAAAATACATGCACGATCCCTCGCATGTACTCAGCTATGAGCAGCTGAGCGTTGATCCTCAACTCGTCTATAAGTAAAAGTCGGTGATGATTCTAGACCGGAAGGAAAAAGTGTTGAGGAACAAGACCGTGTCGTTGGTAAAGTTGTAGTGGAGTAACCATGGCATAGAAGAGGTGACCTGGGAAACAGAAGACAAGGTGAGGGAGCTATATCCTCATTTGTTTTATGTTTCGATGACGAAACCTCTATAAATTATAGGTATTGTAACGCCCTGCATTTCGGGTACCTTTAAACAACTCGGGTTTGGATTGTTTTCCTCGAATTAAGAATATTATTTAAGATAATATTATATTTGTTTGGATTTTATTCCCATGACTTATTTCTAGCCAATTATGAATTGTGTGATTAAAAGTCAAGATAAGACTTTCGGTCTTAGAGCGACACAAAAACCCTAATCAGGTAAAAATCTCAGAAAATAAAATGAAAAACTATGGAAAATATATTTTAGGGATAAAATACATTCATAAAAATTAATGTTTGGTAAAAAAAAACAATAAACCTATGAGAAAATGGAAATTTTACGGCATTTTGTGTTAAATGCTTAATTTTACCGAATTGGGGAATTTTATTCTATGAATGGATCTTATGTTAAATTTTATTATGTGATTAATTAAATTAAATGTGAGACATTTAATTTAATTATTATGTGTTAAGTTTTCTTTTTTATTTTAAAAAATATATAATAACTTTATTATGAGTGAAAAAAGTTATAGAAAATCAATTTGGATTTTTCTTCTTAGGAAATATTTTTTAACCATTATAAAAAAAAAATATATATATATATATATATATAACATAAATAAAATAAAGGGTGGCCAGCCATATAAGGGAAAATATTGGGTAGACCAAATTATTTTAGTTTTAATCCCCATTTTAAATTTAGGGTTAATAGGTATCAAGTAGATAGAAAAAAAAAACACTCAAGTGTTTTAAGTTATTTAAGAGTTGTCTAAACTCTTCTAACCCTCCCCAAAACCAACCCCCCCTCTCTCACAATCACTCTCATCTTGTTTGAAAAAATAAGGACTTGAAAATAAAGTCATTTTACCTCATTGTTTGGAAAATATTTTCACTGATAAAAACTACTCCTTTTTACCTAAGATTTTACCAGGACCTAAATGGCATACCAACAATGAAATTGGGAAATTTTGATAACAATTGGGTATGTAAATTTAAAGTTATGACCTAACAAAGTATGTAGTTAAAATTGTGAAAAAAGAGATTTTCACACTTAGTATAAAAATGAGATTTTGGAACTTAAGGTAAAAAGTAAAATTTTGCTTATTGCAAGATAAATACTTGGTAAGTCTTGAAAACATATTTTGACCTAAAATACTACTTTGAGATTAGTGAGAATTATTTTTATTAAAGAATTTTTATTCTTTCTAAAAATAAAAGATTTAATTTATTAATAAGTTAATAAATTAAAAGAGGGTTTAAAACCCTATATTTTGATAAAATAATTAAGTAAATTATTTTTCTAGTAAGTAAACTTGATTAATTGACTTCGGAAAATTAACTAGTCAAGATAAAAAAAAATTAACGGTTTTCCTAATTAAGTAAAAATTAGGCTATTTCCTTAAACTAGTTTTTAGAGAGTAAAACCTTAAGAAAAATAAAAGGAAAATTAAGAGATTATTTTCTTAAAAAACAATTATGGAATTTAATTAGTATTTTTTGGATATTAGACCGGCTAAAATCTTCTATATACTTGACCGACTTGTTGAAAGTATGGGTTAATAGTGATACTTTTAAAGAATAAGATTTTTAGTGGATTGTTGGAAAATACTATTGTGATACCCGAGCCTAGGTATCAAGACCATAGGATAGGTCTTCCCAAGACATAGGGTTTAGTTTCAAATTTTTTAGTATGAATTTCTTGAAGGGGTTTAAAACCAAATAAGGATCATTAATCCTTACAAATGATTTTTAAAATGACCAAACTGCCCAAAATAATAATAATGAATTATGAAGTGCCATAATTAATCCGAGTATATTGTATGGATAATTAAAGTATTGGCTAAGCATAACTGGACTATACATTGGAGGGTGAAATCTTGCTGAGAGCAAAGGACTCCAAGTAAGTCAACTTCTATGTGTGGCTAAAACATGAAACGACTATTGTATTGTATGTTAGTATAGAGACACATGCAGATATATACACTGTCGTAGATAGTTTGCATAGAGACGTTAGTCAAGTAGGTGATGATTCAGAAAATATGAATAATAGATATCTGTCATATCCGAGATGGTTGATCCCCATCGCACTACTTGTTTGATTTTATTATGTCCGGTTCATTATCGCGACGAGTGGCCAAGAGGTGAGGATTGCTGGTTTAAGACTAGGGGCGCCAAAATGAATGTGACATAGGGGCCCTCATGCTTACTTAATCAGTGAACAGTTAGAACCCAAGCTAGTGCTATGATAAGTTATTCCTGGATAGTAGCCGTGAATATTGGCCCTTCAGTGAGAGTGCATAGAGATACTAGGGGTTGCCAAGTTTGAGTGAGACTGAACACCCTAGGAGAAACTGCTCACTAGCACCACTGATTAACAGAGAAGTCTCTATAAACTCGTGTAACATTGATTACACTCTTGAATAGTAGCCATGCCTAATGTGACTTGATGGTTACCCTTGTGAGGGATTTACTCTTGAATAATTAGCGATGCCCTAGGTAATTTGATAGTTACCACTGATGAGGATATTTATTGGCTAGATCTTAGTGTTGAGACTTGGTTTTCTCTTACAGATTAGCATTTATGCTTGAGGGCATGATACACCCGAATTGTTGGAAATTTTCGAGCGTTAGTCTCGAATTATATTGTGATATATTATATCTGCTTGCTCTGAGATTTTCTAAGTGCAGGGATTTACCTGTTTATATGAAATAGTTTGCCATTAGTTATCAAGCATAACCATAAGTTTGCCAAGACAGTTTTGCATTCTTGAAATGATTGCGCTGGGTCCAGATGGATCCAGAACCCTAATTTTTGTGAGCTATTGTTATCTGTGGACAATAACTTGGTAAGTGACCACCTGTCTTCTCTACATGCTTTTGTTTTAAAGTTGAACTTATTAAAGCATTTTCGCTTACCTAGTTGTTTCCTATTGTAGGTAAGAATAAGGGCAAGGCAGAGCAGTGAGCGCTGGAGTCTACCTTTTGCACAAGTGGACTGACCTTTTGGGAAGCCATTTTGTGTTTGGAAAATGTTGTGTTATTTTCATAAACTAGGCTCATTGTACTCTTCATAAATTATGTTTGTATCAAATGTTATGTATGGTCATACAACTTTTAAAAATTTTTGTTTTTATACGGGCTTTTGAGACATTTTGTTACATGAAAACGTTTATATTTCCACCTTATCGAGTCTTGAAAATCCGGGATGTTACAGTTCTATCCTTCACAACATCATTCCATATCTAAATTTTTTATTTTTTATACAACATGTATTCTTATAAATATTCACATATGCAACACGGTGCTAATAGTTGCATCTTTTTTCTTCTTATGCATGTAGGCAGGTGGTGCGTGGTACTAAGGTAGCGACAGTGGGGTTACAAACTTCCATCAATGGTTCCTTATCTGCTTGAGGTATGCCCTTATTTATTTCTTTAGAATTCTATGCTAAGTAGGCTTAAGGAAGTGTTTGGAGGTGGTGTTGTTTTAGCCTTGGTATACCCTCACATGGAACTTAGCTCTTATGCCCATAAATATGTATATAGGTATACACAAGCACACTATTACACCACCTGGTTGGTTATGTCGTTTACCTATGTTGGCACCCTCATTTGTCATGAATCATCTTTGTGTGGTAGTATACATGTCCCACATTGCCTCTCATTATGTGTATGTGCCTAAGGGCTTAAGCCTGTTCCTTTGTATCTTATAGCACGCCATATTTTCCACACACGTCCATACTTGTGTCCTTCATCAGTTTACGCTTCATGGAATTTGACAGCTCATCTAGCATTCCTCCAGGTGTTGAACCCATAAAGTTGTCTTCATCAGACTCTAAACCTTCTGTAGACAGCCCACACCACCTATATGAGACTTTAAGGAAAGCTGACATGTGCCACTTGGAATGATTAGCTGAACTTAGGCAAAAGAATTGGGTTATTGAAAGTGAGATAGACCCAATTTTGAGGGGCGATGGAGCTCATTTTTCCTTTGATCCCGATGATTATATAGCTAGCCTTATAGTGAACCTTCTTGACCTACAAATGGAGCTGGCGTTTATGGAGGACAACCTCCCACCTGAACCTTCACCTCCAGGCTCTCTTCATTATGAGGAGTCGTCCCATAACTATCCTGGTGTCAATCCTAGTTCTCCCTAACCACTATCTATAATCTACCCACATTTGATGCTCCCTTGTTTGATATCTAGACGGAAAACTCTTGCGGGCAGGAAGAAATGGAAGGTAAAATGGCGTGTCTTAACTTAACCATTTTCTTTTCATCTTGCAGATATGTGGAAGAGAGATCGTCAGAATGTAGCTCCCCAAAAGCAAGATCATGGTCCTTTGCTGGCGACCTCCCTTGTCTCCCATGTGTCAGAGAACAAGTTAGTTGAGTTGGTAGAAAATTACCAGATTGGTAAGGATTACCAATGTTATGTGCCTACTAGCAAGTGTCGTGCCCCCGAACCACCTCTCGGCTCTACATCAGTTAGTGAGCACATCTTGAAAGCGGGTGGTACCATTCCTCTACATCTGCTATTTTCCATGATACTAAAGAATTTTTGTCTTGGTCCACTTCCGTTGGCACCCAATAGCTGGCTGACTCTCAACTATCTTTATATGGCATGCCAGAAGTGTACGGACCGCTCCCCAACAACCAAAGAAGTGCATTTCATGTACAACATCATGCCCACTCCAAAATGAAAGGGTTTCTATTTCTTGCAGAAAGATAATTATAAGGTCCCTTTGATTGAAGGATCTATTTCCAACCTTGGGTCATGGAAGCAGGACTACTTTTTTGTTATAGGTCCCCTTTCAGTTCACGAATGCTTCCATACCTCCCCATGTAAGTGCTTCTTTCTTTTTTGTTGCATTAATATGCTACTGTAATCATTGTTTCTGTTCTTATAATGGAGCTTGTTCTTCAAAGCTTCTGGAGCTTCCTGATGTACCTGACCCCTAAATTATGTCTATCTTTTTAATGTTGAAAATCTTAACGCTTACGGTCTTTCAAAGGTTTTCGACCCTGACTTGCTGTGGCATATCATAGAGAGAAAGAAGAAAACCATAACGAGAGACCATGATTCCAATGATGGTTATAATTAATGGGTCCAAGATGAAGCTTCACCTGGAACGAAATGCCATGCTCGCCTATCTCCTGCCCCTAGGGGACGCGTGCCATCTGCTCCTGCGAACCCTGATATGGCTTCTCACCCATGTACGCTACAGTCTAACCTGAGGTGCTTCGTCCATCCTATGATGAGTTTGACAATGTCTGTGATGCCTCATTTCTCCATGACGCCTCAGGAAGTCCTTTTCATTGCACCTCCGCACCTCCACCTCGTTCGGCAACGGGTCATCTATTCCTATCCATCCAGACGTTCCTGGTTTTAAGGAGGTGCCAAGGGTGAAGTACGTGTCATCTCCTTATGTGCAGAGGTATACCCATGCAGTTGAGGACATTTCTAAGGCAGAGTGGAGGGGCCTAGAGAGTTTTGATATGACAAAGCTCGAGGAAACTCTCATTCATTCAACTACCTGGGTAATTTTGTTTCTTGCGATACTCTATTATTTGTGGTTCCTTATACATATGCTTCCTATATCTTAACCTCCTATATGTACGCCCCTTTTCTTTTGTAGACTTCTTTCTTATCTCAGCGCGTAATAGCTTCGGTAAAATACTAGTCCTTGGCCAAGGCAGAAAAAGATCAAATTAATGTTAGGTTCATAGAGCATGAGAAGCAACTTGCCGAGGCCAGCCTCAAGATAGCAGCATTCGTGGCGATGGTTTCCTCTTTGTCTAAGAGTAAGAAGAGAGCATAAGCTAAAGCTGAGGCATTGGGAGAGAGGATCAGTGCTCTCGAGGTTTAATTAGCAGAGGATGAGTATAGTTCTATGGAGCGCACCTTAGATGGTGTGTGGAAACATAATCTTGGCTTTGATTTCTCCTCATTCGGTGACCACGCTTGTAACGTCCAAAAATTGCTATTAAGGCATAGGGTCTTGATTAGCGTGTCGGGAAGACACGTGGACTAATTATGTGGTAATTAATTGAATAAATATGTGAGTATGCAGATTATATGAGTTATATCATGTTATGGCTGCTTATGCATTTTTAGGTGTAATAAATGTGCTTATAGGCCCGATTCTTTTAAAAAGGCCACTTTCATAAATTTTGCCCTGTTGAGGGTATATTTGTATTATATATGCTACATGAGTGACACCACATTATTATGTCGATATATTGGAGATGTTCAGTAGGAAATGACCCTTTTGAGCAATTTAGCAGAAAAGTCACAACTGGGTTTAATACCAAGCTTGGTGTGAGCCTAGGGGTATTTTTGTAATTTAGTACATTGTCAGGGGTTTATCGAGTTATGGGAATTTATTTGGTGCTTATTTGGGTATGTCAGGGTTAATTAGGAATCTATGATGTTATTTGAGGTTTAGTGGGGAAATGATGGCAAAGGACGATTTTGCCCTTGAGGTCATTAGAGAACCAAGGTAAAGGCAAGGGGTATTTTGGTCTTTTCCCTATCATTGGATTACCTTAGTCACTAGAGTTTTGTAGAAACCTTAGGAAAATCATAAACAACACTAAGTTCCCTTTCGTGTACTCTCTCTCTTAGTTGGTTTAGGGGTTCTTTGAATTTGAGGGAATTTGCTGGAATTTGAAGATTTGAGAAGTAGGAATTTGATTAGGAGCAGCTTAAGGATCAGATTGATCAGTAGAGGTAAGGTTTTATGCTCTATTTTTGGTGAATTTTTTGGTTGGTTTCTTTGTGTTTTTGAGCTTAGAAGCTCAAGATGGATTTTTGGTATTGATGAAATTTTGTTAAGATTTTAGTGTTTTTGTGTTGTTTGAATTGGGTTATAATGATTTTAAGGCTTAGTTCTAGCCCTGGGACTCCACTGGGATGAGTTTGGGTGGATTTGGTTTGGAGGAAATAGCTGGGAAATAATGGAAACCTAAGTTCGAGGAGTGGTGTCGTGCCGCTATTCTTGGAGCGTCATTGCCCGCATGAACTCAAGGGAAGGGTGGTTTTCTGAATTGCCTAAGCGTCGTGGCGCATGTCCAGGGAAATCAGCTTTAGGGCTCTCTATTTTGGGGTGCATCGTGGCACTAATTGGGAGCATTAGCCCAATGAGGTTTTGGGTTGCGGAAACTCAAACCTAAGGGCTCGAGAAGGATTCAACTACCCTGTTTAGTAGAATTCAAGGTTCCAAGGGGCTTGAGACTCAGTTCGGAAGCCTATATTTGCTAGATCTTGATGGATATCTTTTATTATAATTATGAGTAGGGTACCGCTAGGGCTTAGAAGGGGATCGTGCTTGAGGGTCGTTTCAAATTATCTAGTGCTTGGACCTAAGGTAAGAAAATGGGTATATGCACATAGAGCTATTTTTTGGTATGCTTATTAGCCTTGAATTGGTATGCTTATTAACCTTGAATTATTATGCTTATTAGCCTTGAATTGCCTATGAATGTATGGTATGATTGATGCTTGGCCATCTCATTGAGCGTGAGGCAAATTGGCAAAGCGTGCAGACTAATGGTCATGAAGGCAAGTTCATTTGAGGTTGTGACCCCTTCTTTCCCCGCATGAACCGTGAGCTGAGTGCCTGCATATGCACCTCGCTCAGTTGCGCCAATTGTTCGGGCTGTTTTTCCCGTACCGCTTAATTGATTATACGACTAAGATGAGTATTCTTTTGTAAACTATAGAATGTGTTTGCAAGTTATATGATTGGATTGATTGTATATGTTATTTGTGAAACGTGTGATTACTATTTTGAATATTTGTATTATTGTTATACTCTGTGCGATTTTCTTGCTGAGCCTGGGCTCACGGATTCTCTACGGTGCAGGTAAGGGCAAGAGTAATGTAACTCCCCGAATTAACTATTAAGGCCTTGATTACGGTGTCTGGAGGGCATAATAAGATATATATGTTGAATTAATAGAATAAATGTGTGATTACGTGGCATACAAGATTTATATGATAATATGATTATATATGCATGTTTATGTGTATTAGATATGCATGTAGGTCCATTCTAGTTAATAAGGGCATAGTTGTAATTTTACTCGTTGAGGGTATAAATGTGCTTATATGCGTTAAATGATTGAGACCACATTATTATGTGGATATATTTGTAGTATTCAGCTCGAGGCGATCCTAGTGAACGGATTAGCAGAATAGTCAAAACAGGGTCCAATACTCGGCTTGAGACGAGCCTAGGGGTATTTCAAGGACTTAGTGCATATTTGGGATTTATTGGTTAACGTGAAATTATTTGGTGATGAATTGGGCACGCCGTGATTAATTGGGAATTTATAGGACCTGTAATGACCCAAATATTACTAAGACCTTGGACCATTGAAACTACTAGACATAGCTACTATTTTTGAGAAAACATACATAAGAAAATAGTCATAACTTTATTAAAACCCCAAAATAAATATTGTGAAAATTACAAAATAAGATGTAAAATATGGTATGGGTACCCATTGTTTAATAAAATATAAAACATAACCTTAAATACTAATTGCGGAATTACATCAAAACATAATTTTAAAGACATAAAATAAATAACGTCGTTCTCAATCAACACGCATTCCATTCAGTCCATTCATCCTTAACACACAAGCCAAGCTACCAAGAACCCTTCCGCCTCCATAACCATTTTCCTGCATCTCACTAAAAATAAAGGAGTGAGCATAATGCCCAGCAAGGAAATATTAAAAAAACATAAATCATAAGCATAAAATTATATCATAAACATATACTAGAAAACATATGACTATAAAAAAAACATATATCATATAGGACTACAATATTAATGGCCATTAACTCATTAACATGGCATGTGATAAACCATCTAGGTCCTCTGTCTACTAATCGAGGTAGGTAGATCACATGGTAGTATATGATAACCCATCTAGGTCCTCTACTAGTCGAGGTAGGGTAAAGCATAACTCTAACCCATGAAATGATAAATAATCTTGGGTCTTGCTATCTAAGCAAGTCATATGCCCAAGCGACTAAAAACATATCATACATATACATATCATAGCATAAACATATCATAACGTAAACATATCATAACATATAAGCACATAAAATATATCCTATTTTCCTTACCAAAAGCTGGGATATTTGGGAACAAGAATGAGATTAGAAACTCCTATAAACCAACAGTAAAATGGTTAGAATCTCTAAATAATAAAGATGAAATGAGAACCAAACTATCAAGAAGAAACTTACCAAGAAGAATCTTAAGTTTCAAGAACTTAAATACCTAATCAAGAATCATAAATAAGAGTTAGGATCTGAATAAAGAAAACTAAAGAACCATATAGAACTGAACTTAGGAATAGAAATACCTTGAATGATCTTATGGTTTGGTCTAAACCTCAATACTGAAATCACACTATTTCTCACTTCCCAAGTGTTTATGAAGGCTTAGAATGATAAAGCTTTAACCCAAATCCCAAGTGTATCTCTCTATAGTAACACTAGCACCTTGGAGGCTCTGATCAAATGCTTGAAGAATGAAGAAAATAGTTGAGCACTAGGTCTTATTTATAGAGTTCTAGGAGTGAAACTAAGCCCTTTTAATTTAAATAAATAAATGATTATAAAATGAAAAATATTTGAATTTTCGTTTAACTGATGCCCAGAACTCGGTCAAAATCGCTCAAAAGCAAGTCTAAGTGGTTAAGGGTATTTTTAAATTCAAAAAATCAAGCTTTCAAAAATACATACATGGAGTCGATATATTGCCCCCCTAGGCAATATATCGCCTCCCTCTATATTCCCGAGGCTTGTTCGATCGTTCGTGCAAAGTCGACGTGTTTTCCGTATCTTCCGTAGGCAATATATCGACCCCTATGCTGCGATATATCGGCATACATTAATATATCAAACACGTAATTGCACTTTTTCAGCATAATTTGAATTGGATAAATAGCTTTGACTGAGTCATAATACGATCCTAACAGCTGCTAGAAGTTCTAGAACTTCTGGATCTTTCTTTTATTAAAACTATCCATCAAAAATACTTAATTCCCTAATAATCATAATTATGACAAGTGTCACACTCTTATTAGCTCTATCTAAACCATAGGTTATAATAAATATATATCTATGACCAGCAATATTAATCAAACCTTATGTGATAATTAATATTCTTAAACTATACGTTAAACTTATAAAATCCATAACTGTTGCTATGAGTTTCAAACTAAGTCCCGGTTTGAACCAAAATCCACGGTAGCTAACATACTACTAACTAATACTAACTACTACTACTACTATCTAGCGAGGCTAAGTAAACATTCTGGGACTCTACAGGACCAATTGAGGGTTAGCAGGAAATACGGTAAGTGACGGGTTTGCCCTTAAAGACAATAAGAGATTAAGGATAGGATAAGGGCATTTTGGTCTTTTTTGTTAGGGGATACACTCAGGGAAACCTTGGGAAGTATTAGAAACAATATCTCAGCCACTCCCTCTCCCTCTCTTGTTAATTCTCTATTGCTCCCTTGGTGTGCATAGAAGTCTACTGAAAACTCTTGGAGAATTGGTACAGAAGTTGAGGATTTGAAGCCTCGGGACTTAGGAATAAAGCTAGGATTACTTAAGGATTAACTCAGGGTCATAATTTGCAATAGGGGTAAGTAAATTCCTATGCTTTTATTGAATTGTGAGTTTGGTTTTTGGTGTTCTTGAGTTTTAAACTCAAGGTTTGGATTTTAGACTTTGGTAATGTTTTAGCTTAATTTTGGGGGTTTATATGTAGCTTACAATGTTTTAAAATATTTGTGAGGTATACATTTGGTTCTGGTTTGAGATTGTGAAGAATTTTGGTGGGTTTGGCTCGAAGGAAATGCAGGGGAAATGCTAGGAATTCTTGGTTTTGGGCTCGAGCTGCGGCCCTGTTCTTCAGGCGCCGCGGCCCGTGTGTGTGAGGAGGCTGGGGGCCTCTATAATTTTTCCCAGGCACCGCGGCGCAGGTAGGGTGCATTGCGGCCCTTGTCCCCCAGAAGAGAGAGCTTTACTATCTGACTTGTTGTGCGACATGACCCTAGAGGGCTGGGCCGCGACTCTAATTGTAGAAAATAGCCAAAATAGATCTTTAAGCTCAGAAACTCAAACCCAAGTGCTCGGGAAGGATTCTACTACCTAGTTCAGCAGAATTCGAGGTTCCGGAGGCTAGTATGCTACTTTTAAAGCTTTTAATTAGTTTAGATTTTTAATGGTTATCCATTATCGCATTGTGACTTGGTTAGGATTTTAATGGCTATCCATTATCGCATTGTGAATTGGTTATACCGTTAAGGCTTGGGATTACGGATCATGCTCGGGACCACTCTATACCTTCAACTCCGGACTCGAGGTAAGAAAACTACACCCAGGTTGTGAATGGGGCTTAGACCCTTGTTAAGAAATATGTTATGATTGAGAATATATCTGTTTCTGAGAACATCTGGATAACATGCTTGTATATGCTACCTTTGATTGCTTGTTGTGTAATGTATATAAGTGATTATATCTGTTTTAAGCGTCGGCCTAACGGCGCCGGGGGCCGATAGCAAGCATGCAGAATGTAGCCTAGGCTATGCATGCTGGGTTGTGCTATAAGACCAGAGGAATCGACCTAAGGGCACCGAGCCTGAACATTATACAATAAATAGAAGTGTTGTTTGCATTTAACTATTTGTACAGATTTATGAGATTGTGTTTATGCATTTGATTGAGCTAAATATTACTGTTGAGATGGTTGATTATATTATGTTTTTTATTGAATATATTGATTTAGGTTTACTGTTATCATACTATTTCTTAGTTATGTATGTTGATTTAAGTTTTCTTGCTGAGCCTTGGCTCACGGGTCCTATGTGGTGTAGGTAAGGGAAGGGATAGTCGGATCAGCCATGAGTTTGAGAGCTTCAGGGGCGGTGTGTACATATGCAGCCTACTCGACTGCCACGACCAGGATAGCCTGGGAGGAACTAGGGTTAAACTCTGTTTTGCCGCTTAGGACGGCTAATTTGTATTCCATTTGTCTTTTATAAGCCCGTAACTGATTTTTTGGGATCCCGTGTATAAACTTAATATTTTTAATGAGAAATAATCAAATTGTTGACAAAACTTTTTAATACCTAACCTTGACTTAGTCCTTAATTACACATTTAAGTCCTAATGACTCGCTTAGCAAGTTAAGCACTATTTTAAACGCACAGTGTAACGGTCTTGGCTAACCAAGGCATTACAACTTGGTATTAGAGTCGTCTAGGTTTAAGGGTTCTTGAGGATTGGTTGGGCGTGTACACTCGCTGCTAAAGATAAGATTGACTCATGGTTTGGTATCTAATGACATGATTATGTGGTTAATTTTTTAAATTGAACCTATGTGCCTTATCTGTAAGCTAGAATACACAACATGATGTGTATAAGCGTATTTGGTGGAAATAGGACTTGATAATTGATGCATAAACATTATAGATTTGTGTTTTGATATGCATATTGTATGTGTGGATATTATGTTGTTTGGCCCTACTCGTGGGATAGTTCTGGATATGAATAGCAGGGCTGAAAGGCTAAGTCATTGACTGTGGACAGACTCAGAAATTATGTTTCCAAGGCAGTCAATTGGACTAGGTATTGTTAGTATGGGGGTTTCGGATGATAATCGAGGACAGAACCCCTCATCTTCCCCTAGGATTGGTAGCAGATGTTTGCTGGCAAGCAAGCAAGACTGCAAAATGAGGAGCAGGAGATTAGATGGTTCAGACATCGAGTTCCGTCGGGGAACGCTGCTCCGTATGTTTTGACAACAATGGCACCAGTTTTGGTTCAACCTGTGGGTGGAAATAAATGGGAATTATCGTATGAAAGATTCCAGAAGCATTATCCTCCAGTTTTCGAGGGAGGTTTGGATCTGTTCAGAGTTGAACAATGGATGGGCATGAGTAGCTCCATCCTCGACTATATGGAGTGGTAGGCAATGATAGAGTGGCTTCTGCCACATATATCTTGCAGGAGGATGCCCGAATGTGGTGGGAAGTAGTACCCCAGACCCGGAATGTTGTCACAATGGGTTGGGAGGAATTCAGATAATTGTTCAACGAAAGGTATTGCTATGACGTAGTTCAAATTGTGAAGACCAATGAGTTTATGAACTTGGTTCAGGATAGTAAGACAGTGACAAAGAATGTCAATGAATTTGATGGGTTGGCCAAAACATTTGATTTGATACCAACGAATGTGGCCTGGAAGAAATGATTCATTTGAGGATTGAACTCTAGGATGACCCAGTGCGTTAGGATTGCACTAGTACATGATATTTCTACCTACGCTCAGGCAGTAGGGAGGGCTCTTGCTACAGAGGACGCAGAAAATGAGATATGGAGTGAGAGTGTCGTAGGGCGGGAAGCTCATGCAATGGTATCCCCATTGTAGGATTAGGTAGAGGGAGGCCTAGTAATCAAAAAAGAAAGGTCCTTGATAGTTCTTCCACTCCTGGTCCTGACAGGAGGGGTCGTAGTGTTCAGGACGGCTGCCAAGGTGGCAAGGAGGCCTAGAAAAGTTATCCAGCATGCATCAGGTGCAGGAGACGCCATCTGAGAGAATGTTGAGTGAAGGCATGTTCTTTTATGTGGAATAACGAGGGAAAGTCAAGAAGGACTGCCTGAAATCGAAGACGAAAGAACCAAGGAGTACAGATTGCTCGACCCCAGTTTGAGTGTCTGTCTCAATACAGTCAGAGCCCGAGGCTAGTCCCTCAGAGGTGATCTGTTGACTTTCTAGTTCTTGTTCCTTTTTTTGTATTGAGCTGATTGAGTTTGGTGCAACGTATCTCGCAGTAGAAACATAGATACGTGGCACATGCTTTATGGTTGTCACGCCATGGGACTTAAGATTTTAGTGCCTGCCGGGAAAACTAGTAACCTCCAGAAGTAGGGTTAGAGTACTATTGGTAGAAGGTTGACAGTATAATTGACTGATTTCATCATATGAAGATTTTGATATGATCCTAAGTATGGATTAGTCCGCCTAATAAGGGACAATCATGGATTGTAAGAAATGATGGTGACTTATGAGTTTAAAAGGAAGGACCAGGTTGCGTCTACGGGATGCCTAGATATTGTGGTAGGTACCACTAGGGATATATTAGTTAGACCGGCTAAAAACTGGATCGACGAGTAAGGTTTTATATGGATGCACATGGAATCATTGGGATCGCTGTTGCGTAAGGGATTGAGTATGCTACGATATTAAGGAAGGGATAGAACCGATATCAGGGGCATCCTGAAGAATGACATTAGCTAAGCAGAAAGAATTAAAAGTTCAGTTGAAGAAATATTTGATTTGAGGGTATATCAGATGAATCATCTCATCATGGGACACGTGAACACCGTTTTCCAAGAATGAAGGATTCAATTGCCTGGTTGCAAGGTAGGACAATGCTCACAGTAATTGACCCTCGATCTGGTTATTACCTGTTGAGGATCAACGAAAGAGACATTTCAAGAATTATTTCTTACACCAAGTAGGATGTGATGGATTATCGGTGAAGGTTCTTAACTGACCAATGCTTCAACGGCCCAGGTAAGTTCGACAAGCAGAGAATACAGGAATGGTATGGACAAGTCATATTTAGATTAATTAAGGATGTTTCAGCCTACTCCCAGTTAGAAACAGAACGTGAATGACCACTTCATTGATCATACTAAGGCTAAGGAAACAGGGCTATAGGTAAGGTTCCAAAAGGAGTAAGTTCCAATTTCACCAGAGGATATTCAAGATCACGTTATGGGAAATGATGGGATCATGTATAAGGTAATTAAGATAGAAACCATAAGGAAATTTCTGAAGGAACGCCTTAGGGTGAGAAGCAGTGAGATCTGTGAGACACATTGGCAACTACTTAAAGCATCTTCAACATCCATACCCTGGACTGTGGTAACGTAAGAACCTAAAGTTTGTTTGAATGGATAGTTGCATACCAAATTTTTAGAAGTTGGAATAAATATTTGTTAGCGCGCCATGGTATTAGAATATGTATACGAATGACTGATACAAAAGGACGGCATGATGGACATTGTCTTTACTTAAGACAGGAAACTATAGCGCGGTGCGTCGAAGACTAGGGTACGCATGTGTACAAACTGAAAAAGGGTGGTTGTTCGTGCTTCACAGTAGATGAAGGGATGAGAACACAAATTTTCTACACGGGGCGTTAAGTTGAAAGTAATGCCAGATAACCACAGTTAGGGTGCGGTGATGGCACCTATGGAAAAAGAAGTGTGTGCACTAGTATAAAGAGTTAAAGCATTTTGTCACCCATAGGGGAATAATTATGAGACTAAGGCACTAGTGGGAAATAATGAATGATTCACATTGGAAATCCTTTATTACATAGAGGAAACAAACGTGGAGGCTAACATCTTGAGTTAGAAAGGTCTGTGCCAGTTGGATGACTCGTGATGGATTACAGTAAAGTCAGACAAGGTAATGACCAGGATTGGTATAGAATTTGTGATTGATAGTTGGTAGATATACCTCTATGAGCAATGAAAAACAGAAAGAATATCTTGTAGGAAAGGTTAAAAATCCTACTATTTTATCATGGATAGGTCAAGATTTGAGGATCAGATGAGTACACTACACCAAATACCCATTTTCATAACACATGAATATAATACTAATGAAAAAGTATTATGCAAAATATTATATATGTGGCAAAGTTAATGAAAAAGGCGGTAATTTTTTTGGGAGCTCGCCACTTATACATTTTTTCAAATTAATTCCTTCCAATTTCGGACTCACCCATTTTCTTCTTCGGCTAAGCACAGTACGTCTCCGAACTCAATCCTGCAACGGTCTCCTTCATCCCTAATTCACTATTTCTTCCTTCGTCACTCCATATGGTGCGTCACTCTCTCTCTCTCTCCCTATTTTTCCTCTCGGCCTGATCTTTTACAGTCGTCGCTCTGGTCATCATCAACATCAGCATCGTCTTCTTATTTCAAGCTCTCATCTCACACACTCGCACTTTTCTTCTTCAAGTCTCATCTCACCCTCTTGCGACCTCTGTCTGTCACGATCCCTCAAGCACCAATCTGATCGCTGACCCGCAAACGGACCCAGCTACCTGCCACCGTCGCCACCAGTTTGCCGCCAGTTCACAACCAGTTCGCCACCGTCGGCTATACGGGCATCGATATCAATTCTCACGAACCCATCTATTTGCTTATTTATTTATTTTATCCCGAAGTTTGTGCCTTAGTTGTTTTCAGAAATATTTTTATGATTTTGTGCTGCTGCTTTGTTTGTGGTGTTGTGTTTATGAGTTTGTGGATTGTGCTGCTATCATTTTTCTATGAAATATTATGTTCAAATTTGTGTATCGGTATGGTTGACATTGTTCAAACATGGGGAATTAGGGTTTGCAATTTACATAATCAGGTTCAAAAGGTTGATCTTAATACATACCATCTTCTTTCTCCTGCTGCCTTTTATATCTTTAACTTCTCAAAACCTTAGTCTCTCTCTTGAAACCTCAATTTCCCATGTTTTTATTTCTTCAATTTTTTAGTATAGTAACAGAGGAAGAAAAATATATAGGAAGATTTAGTTTAATTCCTTGTACTGAGTTTATCCTTAGTGGTGTTTTGTTTGGCCATACAGTAGTAATAAATCCTTGGTTCAACCTTCTAATTGGTTGGTCCCCAAATCATTAGATAAAGAGTTTTGCCAATCCAAGATTAAATTTGGTGTGTAGCTAGAATTATTGTATTTTTATGATCTAAAATCACAATTTTATGTGATGGGTTGTCATTATGATCATAATTGCATATTCAATAAAGTGCCTCTTTGCTGTAGTAAGATAGAATCCATTTGCTTCCAAATTATGTTATGTAGTTATATGTATGTACACATTTCAAAAAGGCTTCTTTCGTTAATAAAATCTCAGTTATTTATTTATTCTTTATGTTTATGATGTATTGTATTCCTATTGAAAATGTTTAATCTAAAAGTACCGTAGCCATATTTTCTTGTAACTATCATGTTGCTATCAATAGACTTTTTTTGGCCTGGTTAGCTTGTCTTGTTGGAGATTGATTGAAGCTTTGCAGGGGCAACGAGATTTTGTTTTGTTTGTTCCATTTTCTTGTGTTCCTTTCCAAGTGTGCCAGAAGATTATTTTGGGGTTCTTGACCAACCTGCTGCAGACAGAGGTGGCTCTTGGGGTTCTCAGCTCCAGCGGCGGCGCTGTAGCAGATGGTGGCAGCAGGTATTTTTTTTTATTTCTTTATTTCTTTGATAAATAATGGATTTTTCATTGAATATATAAATGTTCTTTAAAATACATTTATTTGTTGAGACACGGTGGCTAGTGGGTGCACTGGTGAAAGCTGGGTCATGATGGCTTGTGGAGGCAACGCTTTTCACAATAAGTCCTTCTCCCTGGCTCTCTCTATATATTTTTGGCTTAAACTCTTGAAACTAATGTTTGACGATGAATGGGACCAGTCAAAATTATCATTGCTTCTTAATATTCTTTGAAACTACATTTTGGAAACATGATAGCAACTAATCTATTTTCACGCTTTTGTGTATTTTTCATGATCTTTCTCCTTTGATGATTCTTGTGTGCATTATGTTCAGGCACTTTTGCTGATGGCAGACGAAAGGTGGGACCCAAATGACCCATCTGATTAAAATGGGACTTTATAGGCTGCAAATACTAGTGATGAGCCTACTGATCAGGTTCCAACACTCCAAAATGATGAAGATGATGAAAAAGATGACAAAGGTTAGTTATCTTTTATTATATAATATAAGTTAGAGTACTATTTTTACCCAATTTTTATTTTTGTTGTTGTTGTGCATTACGGTCTAATCATTGCCATAGTGTTAAATGCATTTTATGACTATGCTTTTTATTTTTGCATTGAGTAGTGTTGTTTTTCAACTTCTTCTTTTGCAGAAGCTACAAAGAGGAAAATTAAAACAAGTGAGGACTCTTTTGTTAATTAGAGAAGGTTTAATGGTTATATTTGATCTAGATTTTTAGTTAATTGATTGAAACCTGGTGACTGCAACAATGGGCTCTGAGCTAGCAAACACTTCTCACTCTGCATATGCAGTAATAGTTTCTCTCCTAAAGTTTTAGATTATATACACTCTACTCACACATACATGATACATCTATCTATCTATATATAATTGTTAATCTCTTACTGGAAAAATGTTTGAGAATATTGAGCCTCCGCTTATGTATACCAATCAATTTTGCTAATCAACAGTGGGCTGTGAAGATTTTTAGTTAATGGTTTACTTTGTTAACAAGGTGTCTTATATTTTCTTCTCTCCAGATGTTGGATGCATACAGTAATCATGTTATGGAAGGCTATGAAGTTCAGGTGGATGTATAGGGATTTCAGATGCTAGATCAACTAGGCCCCAGGCGTAAGGTCAGTATCTTTGTACATTTCTTGCATAATTATTTAATATGAAGCATATAATTACTGTAGCTTAATAGGTTAGTATGAAGCATATAAGACAGGCTCACCCTTTTATTATTGGTTTTACTATGTTTTGTTTTCTGTTTCAAGCTATATTTCAGCTTATTGAGATAGTCCCTTGATCTCTATTCTTTGTATTTTTTTTCTTCCCCATTATTAATAAGACAAAGAAGTTTCTTCACAAAAAGAAATTACCATAGCTTAGTTTTCCTTGGAAGAAAGTATTTAATTACTTTTAATGTTTTAGTTCTTAAAATGGACCTAAATGCATATTATCTTGATAATAATTTGTTAAATATAGGTGGATTCTGACGGATGTGTCAACCTTAGTGGTCTCTTGAAAGTAAAACCGGTTATGGAGAGAATGGTAAGTATCTTTACCTGAGAGCTTTATCTCTGTTAAGTTGGACTTGTAGATCTCTAGTTATGAGTGGTAATGCAGTTTTATTCATGCTCTTGTGCTAGCATGTTCGGGTTAAACCTGACTGCCTCAAGGCGCACCTCAGACCGCCTCATGTTCGGGTCTTTGTCTCCTGTGAGTTATAATATAATTTGATGTTAAAGCATTGGATTGGTACTTGGCTTGCAAGAGGTATGTTGTATTTGATTTTTCTTATTTTTAAATCTTTCACAATTTTTAATATAAATTGTATAACTTTAATGGAGTTTGGATATCTTAGATATTCATCCGTAGTGAAGTAGGTTCTGAGAATTATGTGTGTTGCGGTGATAACGAAAGGTTGAAAACTTGCATGTCTTAGTGAAGTAGGTTCTGAGAATTTTGTGTGTTGCGGTGATATATGGATGAAAACTTGTGTGTTGTTTGATTTGTTTGAATTGTTTGTGTTGATTGTGACAGTTTGCTAGGCTAGTAAATTAGGGGATATTTTATTTGATTATGTTAATTGAACCCATCATCCTTATTTTTATCCTTTGTTTGATTTTTTCTAACCCAAATCTGAGTTGGCTTTTAGAGGTTTATTGTTTCTGTCCAATGGTATAATATAAAACAGTCGTGGAATATTTGTTTTTAAAAGTCAAAATTTAGGAAGTCTTATCTTGTCAATACTCAGTTTTTTAAGAGTCGTTTTGGAGTGTAGTTCATAAATTGTTTAATTTTTTGTCTTATTGATATTGCATTTCGCTTACTTTTATTTTTGTAATTATTATAGTCTTAGGTATTTTATTTAATCTGACCTTGCTTTTGTAATTATTATAGTCTTAGGTATTTTATTTAGTCTTAGGTTATAATATATTGGCAGATTTTTGCTTCTTTTACTTATGATTTCATTTCTGCATTGGTTAGGCTTTAACTGTGTGTATTTTTAACTTTGTACTGGGTTTGGTTGTCCTGATTATTATATTCATGGATTTAAGAATTCTTTGACCTTACTAATCTTAAGCTTGCTTAGCAGATTTAATTGTTTTTCAGATATTTATTGGGTTCTTTTCTTGTAATGCAAACCATGTGTTAGTGAAAATGTCTCAATGGACTAATATTGTTAAATTTAGTGAGTGATACTTCTATAGGATGATGTGGGTGTTAGTGAAAATGCATCAATGGACTAATATTGTTAAAAGTAAATAGCGAATGAATGCTTTTTTCATAAAACTAAAAAATTATTTCATTTCTAATCATGCATGTATTTCTTGAACATTTCAGGTTACAAGTATTTCTTAGAATGAACTGAAAAAGAATAACATGCTAGTTAAAAATAATTTTTAGGAATTGAATTTTTTTCTTTCTAATAGTTAAGAAATTAGATATATATTTATCTTATTTATATGCCAAGTTTTTGGAATTGACTAAATCTTGTGTTCTTTAATTGATAGAATTGTTGTCCTCTTTGATTGATATAGTGGCATCACTTTAGTTTATGCGTTGGGTTTATGAATGCTTATTTCGTTCTTGAGAGTGCAACTTAAGAATGGGTTTTGTGTTTCACAATTTTCCCCCCTACTTACATAGTCCAATCCTATTTGGTTCATATAATCATAAGAATTTGAGTCAAGAAGTACTAACCTTGTAGTAAGGCACTTTAGAGCATAATGAAAGATTAAAGAGGCATTGGTAATTATTTTTTTAACATTTTGAAAGCTAAAGCTAAGCTAATGTATTTTCTTTTTCTTTTTCTTTGCATGCTATTTTTCTTCATGAGATTAGTTTATTGTTCCACAGTTACCACTGAAGTTTCAATTTGTTTTAAGCATTTAACTTTCTTAATACTATCATCTTGTTTCACTTGCTGTTTTTATGAGTATCATCTTAGTGGGGAGCATTCATTTATTTTATTTTTTTCACAGGACTTTCATGTTATGTCAGCTTGTTTCTTAATTTTAAATTGCATCAAACTCACCTATAAATTTAAAGCTCAATCAATTTCTTACTGCATATCTTCTTTGTTTCATGCTTATTATATACTGTAGCTGCAGTGTGGGGTTAAAGAAATGAAACGGATTATTTATTGACAAGTTGCCACCACAATCAGCATCTTCCCATATTCTCTCGAATTACTCACATCTCTAATCAACTAATACCAGGTTCATTCATCTAATGATTTTATCTCTCTCTCTCTCTCTCTATGAAGCATTATCATAATAACAAATGGAAATAAATGCTCTAAGATTATTATTATTAATAATATCTATTTTCTTGTCTGCTTCTTTGTTGATGGAGAACACTTTAAAAAGTGGTGGCCAACTTTTAAGTCTCCTTCTCTATAGACATAAGATATGAAAATATCCTCCTTTCATTTTGTTTTGCTTTTAGTCTAATGGGATTTATACATATAGAGAGAGAAATTTGACAGCTTATTGTAATTTTTTCTTTAAAATTTTCTTGGATTATAATTAAAAGAGTGGAGGCACATGTAGAAAAAATTATTACAAGTAAATTTTTTATCTTTTTCCTTTTTTAAATGTGTCTCCATTTGTACAAGTTGCAATATGCTTTCGTTTTCTAATTTATTAGATAGATTTTGATTTATTTTGCTTTTTCTTTTAAGGATAAAAAGCTTCCAACTTGATCACATACGTACGGACAAATAGTTTCTCCATCCATATACTTAGTTTGGTATTCATTTTGGGAGTATAGTGCATGCTAGTTTAAGCCATTATCATGAAAGTCAATTCCTAAAATATCTAAACTTTAAAAAACCTCTTACAAAGAAACACACTACTTTAATCGTCCATCACAATAATAAACTAATATATTTAGTAAACGGTATACTATTTTTCTTATGTTTATTTGGAATCTATCAAAATGACATTTTCATAAGCATCAATTTTACAAAATATTAACGATGTTTTTAACATAATAATATATATGAAGGGGCAAATGTTGTTCTGTTGGGGACCAGTAGTTTTGTTCGTATATAAAATGAGTTGCAGCCTCATTATTAAGTACAAAATGTAACCTTGTCACTCACAACAGTAGTGCAGCCTTCACATCTATATATATCTATGATCTCTCCTTCTACTTCTCTGCCTCAAGTTAGGGGTCATAAGCCTAGGCTTTTGTTGGGGCCTTTTAAAACAGATCCGTGACTTCATGGTTGCCTTTTGGCAACACCTACTGCTTCTCATTTTTTCACTTGTGAAATCTGAAGAAAAACCAGAGAGAATGAGATTGCATAATTCATAACAGGATAAACGAACCTTGATGTTTGGAATAAAGTTTATATTTACTGCCACCACTAATATGGCTTTAAGATTTATAGAAACAGATTGTCTTGTTTAAAACTCCTCAATATAATTTGTTGCATGCTTTTTTGTAAACCTACTTCCTATGATGTTTACATTACTTTCCTCTATGATATATGCACAATCTCCTTATGCAAATATATTAGACTATTATACTTAGTCTATCTATAGATCTTCCATGATCAAATGCTTATTATGAAAGTTAAACAAGTAAATTTATCGATATTGATGTTTGATATTAGTATCAGATTACTTTTTGGGCCATTTTTTCTCTCTGGTGACAGTAACCCATTTGTGTTTATCTTCATGTTAAGAGGAAGGATTGTTATTTTCTCTTAATGTTTTCACAATGCTCCGTCAAGTTTATTGTTTTAAGTTATTATGTATTGTTCCCATAAATCCTTCAGTGGTTTGACTGTTTAAAGCCTCTTGGACCAGACTTTATGCGAGTATGGGTTGATGTTGATATTGTACCATAATCTTACTTATTTCGCCCTAATAATGCGATGCTTACAATACAAGAAGCAGTTGGTTCCACAGTTTCATGGCCTTCTAAAAAAGTTATTCCAAGAGGTACATTTTCATACTAAAAAAAGAACCAATGTCTTATAATTTAGTGTTTGGTTTCTTTGTTTTCTTTGGTGTAGTTGTGAATCCATTATTTTGTATGTGGTGTCCTCTCTTGGATATAATTTCCATAGAATTTTTCTTGAAGTAATTTGTGATGCTAGATACTAACAATAAAATATTTCTTTGTTTATTTTGCAGATGTGACAAGCGAAATAGAAAAGGATACTTAATTTTGAATGCTTTGTGTTGGGCAGTTGTAAAATATTTTGTGTTGAAAGTAGTAACTTTTCAATATGTTGAATATTTAAGACTAGTTGAATACTTAAAGAACATTTTGTTGTTGATGACGGTGTTGAATGTTTTAAACTAATTTGTGGATTGTTAATACAATTTTGAATGTTTTTACTTTTTGTTATTTGAAAATCAAGTTCATTTGATGATGCTAGTATATATTAGAAAGCTAATTTTAATTATATAAAAAAAAATTAAAATATAATAGAATAAATTAGTGTTATATAAATGAATATATAATGAGAATTTGAAATTATCTAAATATTAAAATAGTATGAAAATTGTGTTATAATATCTATTACAATAACACTTTTTATGTAAAGAATTTTGTTATGCAAACTTCATTATATAACACAAATAATGTGTTATACTAAAGTGTAGTATAACACAAAAAATGTGTTATACTAAAGTGTAGTATAATACAAATTTATAAGTATTGAAATGTGTTATATAATCGACTATAAATAATATAATTAAACACTTATCTATTTATTAAAATAACACAGAAAGTGTGTTATCATTGATAGTATAATAACACATATGTATAACAATGATAAAGTGTTATGTAAAGTACCCTGACCTACGATAACATAGTCGGTCTTAACACATCAAAAAGTGTTATGGTATGTTTTGATAACACATTTTTGGTGTTATTAAAAGCATTTTTTCTTGTAGTGGTAATCCGATGGAAGCTGGCGTTGAGGTGGAGATTCTAGATGAGTCTTGTACTACCTCCTTATAATTGTTGTATCCAGGAAGTTTGAATGGTATTAGGACCTAAATTTGTATACTGAGAGGTGCACTGTCTAATTCGTCTAGCAAGTGGGAGATGATAATCAGAAGCCATAAGGGCTATCATAGAGTTAGTACCGAGGGATATAGTTATGGACCGTAAGGGTGGATTACCTTAGAATGCATGTAAGATGAGTGGATACAAAAAGTTGTGATTCAAAAGATTAGGTTAGCACACTTTGTTTCTCGTGAACGAGTATCACAAGATGCATATGTGCGAAGGGAGACTGTACGTCTCTATGGTACACTAAGGTGGATAGTTTCGGATTAAGACCCTTTATTTCCCAAATTCTGAAAAAGGGTTGTAGAGGACTTAGAATTATTGGTTACCTTCACATAGACAGACAACTTGAAGGAACGACACAGACTTTAAGAATTTTACCTCGAATGTGTAATTTTTTGAGGCATTTAGATAAGTATTTTCCCTTGATTGAATAGTCATGGTGATGAAATAGGGTGACTCTGAATAAGGTACAGTGAGATAGGGAGTGAGAAGTACTTGTTCCGAGTAATGAAATGAGAGACAAGAAGTATTGCGGTTCAGAATTTGTCCGGAGGACCAATGAAGTTATTAGGATTGTTATGGCAGGAGTGTCTGCTTTATTAAAAGGGCATAAGAGTTCGCAAATATAAATATGGGAACGGGGAGTTCCAACACTGGAGACCTTGTACTTCTCTGATTATTGTGGACTAAAAAGATAAAATAGTTTGGGAAAGAAAGAGGAGTTTGGACTCATGATTTGATAGACTTTTGAGATCCTACTATGGACTAGACCAGGGGCCTACAAATAAGTCTTACCCTAGCATGGGTAGAGGCTCATAAGGTGTTACTAGTGCCAATGTCAAGGAAATAAGTGCTAAGTACTACCACTGATGGGGTGAGGAGACTCTAGGATTTCAACGGAATTTATTATACAAGGAAAAACCAGTGGAGTTTTGTATAAATAAGATAAAGTCTTACAAAATAAGACTGTCACTCTTGTGAGGGTGTTACAAAGAGATAGCAAGGTAAAGAACTAGACTCTAAGGCTATAGTCAAATTTGCGGGTTTGGTATCCCAAGACATTTGAATAAATTTCGAGGACGAAATTTCAATAAGGAGGGGATAGTTGTAATGTCCCAAATTCACTATTAAGGCTAAGTGCCTTGATTACGGTGCCTGGAGGGCATAATAGGATATATATGTTGAATTAATCGAATAAATGTGTGACTACGTAGCATCCATGATTTATATGGTAATATATTTATATATGCATGTTTATGTGTATCAGATATGCATGTGGGCCCGTTCTTGTTAATAAGGGCATAGTTGTAATTTTGACCCGTTGAGGGTATAAATGTTCTTATATGTGTTAAATGATTGAGAGCACATTATTATGAGGATATATTTGCAGTATTCGGCTCGAGGTGATCCTAGTGAGTGGATTAGCAGAATAGTCACAATGGGGTCCAATACTCGGCTTGGGGCGAGCTTAGGGGTATTTCGAGGATTTAGTGCGTATTTGGGATTTATTGGTTAACAGAAAATTATTTGGTGATTAAATGGACACGCCTGGATTAATTAGGAATTTATAGTACCACTTGAGGATTGGTGGGAAATGTGGTAAATGATGGGTTTTCCCTTAAAGACAATAAGAGATTAAGGATAGGATAGGGGCATTTTGGTCTTTTGTGTTAAGGGATATATTCAGGGAAACCTCAGGAAGTTATTAGAAACAATCTCTCAGCCACTCCCTCTCCCTCTCTTGTGAGTTCTCTCTTGCTCCCTTGGTGTGCATAGAAGTCTACTGAAAACTCTTGGAGAATTGGTGCAAAAGTTGAGGATTTGAAGCCTAGAGAGTGAGGAATCAAGCTAGGATTACCTGAGGATTAACTCATGATCGTAATTTGAAGTAGGGGTAAGTAAATTCCTATGTTTTTATTTAATTTTGAGTTTGATTTTTGGTGTTCTTGAATTTTAAACTCATGGTTTGGATTTTAGACTTTGGTAATGTTTTAGACTGATTTTGGGGGTTTATATGTAGCTTACAATGTTTGGAAATGTTTGTGAGGTATACTTTTTTTTTTTTAGACTGTGATGAATTTTGGTGGGTTTGGCTTGAAGGAAATGCTAGGAATTTTGGGTTTTGGGCTCAATTCGTGGCCCTGTTCTTCAAGCGCCACGACCCGTGTGTGTGAGGAGGCTGAGGGGCCTTTGTAATTTTTCCCAGGCATCGCGGCCCGTGTCCCCAAGGAGAGAAAGCCTTAGGCTCTGACTTGTAGCGCGTCATGACTGTAATGGGCTAGGCCGCGACTCTAATTGATGAAAATAGCCAAAATAGATTTTCAAGCTCGGGAACTCAAACCTAAGTGCTCAGAAAAGATTCTACTACCTATGTTACCTTTAAAGCTTTTAATTAGTTTAGGATTTTAATTGTTATCCATTACCACATTTTCATTAGGTTATACCGTTAAGGCTCGAGAGTAAGGATCGTGCTCGGGACCACTCTAGACATTCAGCTCATGACTCGAGGTAAGAAAACTGCACCCAGGTTGTGAATGGGGCTTAGACACCTGTTAACGAATATGTTGTGATGGTGAATATATCTGTTTCTGAGAACATCTGGGCAGGCATGTTTGAATATGCTGCCTTTGATTGCTTGTTATGCAATGTATATATGTGATTATATCTATTTTAAAGGTCGGTCTAAGGGCATCGGGGGCTGATAGCAAGCGTGCGGAATGCAGCCCGGCCTAAGTGTGTCAGGATCGCCGATAAGACCTAAAGGTGCAGGGCCTGAACATTACACAATAAATAGAAGTGTTGTTTTCACTTAACTATTTGTACAGATTGATGAGATTGGTTTATGCATTTGATTGAGCTAAATATTACTATTGAGATGGTTGCTTATATCTTGTTATTGGTTTAGTTTATTTATTTAAGTCTATTGTTATCATACTATTGCTCAGTTGTGTGTGTTAATTTAAGTTTTCTCGCTGAGCCTTGGCTCACGGGTGTTATGTGGTGTAGGTAAGGGAAAGGGTAGCCGGACCAGCCATGAGTTGGAGAGCTTCAAAGGCAGTGTGTACATATGCAGCCTACTCGACTGCCACAGCCGGGATAGCTGGGAGGAACTAGGGTTGAACCTTGATTTTTTTTTGCTTAGGATGGCTAATTTGTATTCCATTTGTCTTTTATAGGCATGTAAATAATTTTTTGGGATCCCGTGTATAAACTAATATTTTTAATGAGAAATAATCACATTGTTGACCAAACTTTTTAATACCTAACCTTGACTTAGTCCTTAATTACACATTTAAGTCCAAATGACTCGCTTAGCGAGTTAAGCACTATTTTAAACACACAGTGTAATGGTCTTGGCTAACCATGGCATTACAAGTAAGCTGGAACCGCCATGAGTTGGAGAGAATTAGGGGCGGTGTGTACATATGCAGCCTGCTCGACCGCCATGACTAGGATTGCTTGGAGGAACTAGGATTGAACCCTGTTTTGCACTTAGGACGGCTAATTTGTATTTTATTTGTCTTTTATCAGTCTGTAAACACTTTTTGGGATCCCATGTATAAACTAAACACTTTTAATGAAAAATGATTACTTCGTTACCAAAATTTTTATTACCTAACCTTGGTTTAGTTTTTAATTACACATTTTAGTCCAAATGACTCGCTTAGTGAGTTAAAAACCATTTTAAACTCACAATGTAACGATCTGGGCTAACCAGGACGTTACAACTTTGTATCAGAGCATTCTAGGGTTAAGGGTTCCTAAAGATTGGCTGGGCATGTACACTCGTCGCTAAAGATAAGCTTGTCTGACAGTTTGGTATCCAATAACATGATTATGTGCTTAATTGCTTAATTGAACATATGTGTCTTATCTACATGCGAGAATTGAGAGCATGACCTATATATATATATATATCTTGTGGGAGCAATGCCTTTTAATTGATTCATGAACTTTATAGACCTGTGTTCTGGTATAAATATTGTATGTGGTTATTGTGTTGTTTGGTTCTGTTCATGGGATAGTTCTGGATATGATTATCATGCCTGATAGGTTAAGTCATTGACTATAGAGAGACTCAAAAGTTATCTATCCATGGCTGTCAATTGGATCAGAGAGTGTTAATATCGAGGCTGCAGATGATAATCAGGGCCAGAGCCCTCCATCTGCCCCCGGGAATTGGGAGTAGTTGTTTACTACCATGCAAGTAAGAATGCAGAGGCAAGAGGAAGAGATTAAGTGGTTGAGATGACAGGTTATGCCAGGGAACGTTGCTCCGATTGCTTTGCCAGTAGTGGCAACAGTTTTGGCTCAACATGAGGGTGAGAATAGTTGCACACTATTGTATGAAATATTCCAGAAACATTATCCTCTAGCTTTCGAGGGAGGCCTAGATCCGTTTAGAGCTTAATAGTGGATGGGCATGATTAGCTCTATCGTTGACTATATGGGAGTGGTAGGCAATGATAGAGTTGTTTGTGCCACGTAAATGTTGCGAGAAGATGCTTGAATGTGGTGGGAAGTGTTATCCTAGAGCTGGAATATTGTCATGATGGTTTGGGAAGAATTCAGACAAATGTTCAATGAGAGGTATTACTGTGACGCAGTTCGAATTGCAAAGACCAACGAGTTTATGAATATAGTTCAGGGTGGTATGATAGTGATAGAGTATGTCAATGAATTTGATGGGTTGGATAAATTTGCTTTTGATCTTGTACGAACTGATGTGGCCCGGAAGGAGTGATTCATTCGAGGATTGAGCTCTGGGGTGGCCCAGGGCATCATGATCACCCCAGTACATAATATTTCTACCTACGCTCAGGCAGTTGGGACGACCCTTGCTATTGGGGAAGCAAAACATGAGATATGGAGTTAGCAGAAAATTGATTGAGTTGGTTATAGGAGACTTTGGTATGAATCTTTGTATAGCCTAGTTTACCAAGTAAGGGACAACCATGGACTGTAAGAAAAGATGGTGACTTCTGAGTTTAAAAGGAAATGACCCATTTGCATTCACGAGATTCCTAGCTGTTTTGGTGGGTACCACCAGGGTTATATCAGTTAGACGAGAGGGAAACTAGATTGGCCAGTGAGGTTTCAGATGGGTTTCTCAAGGATTCACTCGAATTGTTGTTGCATCTAGGGATTGAGTGTGCCACGCGAATAATGCAGGGATAGAGGTATCCGAGTATTCATGGAGAATGGCACCAGCTGAGTGGAAAGAATTAAAGGTTCAGTCGAAGAAGTTATCTGACTTTGGGATTTATTAGACAGAGCTTCTCACAACAGGATATGTCAACACCATTTGTTAAGAAGAAGGAAAAGTTTGTGAGAATTTGTACTATATATGGATAGCCGAATAAAGTAATTGTTAAGAATAGGTATTCATTGCCAAGAATGGATGATTCATTGGTCTGGTTGCAAGATAAGACAATGCTCTTAGGAATTGACCCTCGATATGATTATTACCAGCTGAGGATTAAGGAAAGAGACATTTCAAGAATTACCTCTCGCACCAAGTATGATGTGATGGATTTTCAGTGAAGGCTCTTGAACTAACCAATGCTCTAGCGGCTCAACTAAATTCAACAAGTAGAGAGTACATGAATGATTTGGATAAGTCTTATTTGGATCAATCGAGAATGTTTTGGACTACTTCCAGTTAGAAACAGAACACGGGTAACATTTTTCCTTGATATCACAGAAGCTAAGGATGCAGGGATTGCAAGTAAGGTTCCAGAAGGGATGAGTTCTGATTTCTCCAGGTGATGTTCAAGGTCACGTTATGGGAAGTCATAGGATCAAGCATGATTTAGTTAAGATAAAAGCAGTAAGGAATTGGCCAAATGAACGTTTTAGAGGTTAAAAGCATTGTGGCACTGCCATACCCTTGATTGAAGTAATGTAAGGACCTAAAGTTTGTCTGAATGGATAGTAGGGTACTAGATTTTCATAAGTTGAAATAAAAGTTGATTATCACGCCATAGTATAAGTATAAATATGTGGTTGATTGATAAATATGGACGGTATGGTGGATACTGTCCTAGTTGCTTAAAAATGAGGAGTTCATAGTGCGGCACGTTAGGGGCTAGGGTGTGCCCGTGTGTAGACTGGAAAGGTGATTGTTCACACTTCATAGTGGTTAAAGGAATAAGAACATAGATGTTTTACACGGGACTTTGAGTTGACAATATTGCTAGATAGCCGCAGTTAGGGTGAGGTGACAACATTTATGGGAAAGAAGTACATACACTAACATAAAAGGTAAAGCATTTTGTCACCCATAGGGGCTGAACATGAGATAAAGGCTTTGATGAGAACTGGTGAAGGACTGACAGTGAAATCCTTTATTACCCAGGGAAAAATAAAGTGGAGGTTGACACCTTGAGTTGGAAAGGTTTGTGCCAGTTGTATGATTCACAATGGATTACAATGAAGTCAGATGAGGAAATGACCAAGATTGGTATAGAATTCATGATTGATAATTGGGAGATATACCTATACAAACAATGAAATATAGAAAGAAAATCTTGTACGAATGGCTAAGAACCCTACTATTTTAATATGGATAGGTTAAGATATGAGGATCAAATACGTGTTCCGATGAATGTTGGCATCAAGGTTAAGATTCAAGATAAATCCTATACAACCCATCTTGCTTATTGTATCCAGGAATTTCGAATGTGTGTTAAGACCTAAAATCAGAATTTCAGGGGCCTCACTACCTAACCTTCAATGAGTGAGGGATGAATATCAGAGGTCAGCGAGGCTATTATGACTTTAGGGCATCCCACAGCTAGTATGGGTGAATATAATTATGGACCTTATGGATGGATCGCCTTAGATTTCGGGTAAAATGATTTTGTATGAGAAGTTGTGACTCGACATACTAAGTTAACACACTTTTGTTTGTGTGAGTGAGTTACTATAAGAATTAATATATGAGAAAGGATATTGTACGTCTCTATGGGGCACCAGAGTCGATAGTGTCGGATTGAAACACTTTATTTATTTCCCATGTTCTGGAAAGGGTCATAGAGGGCGATGAGTATAATAGTGGAATTTTGAATTATTGGTTACATTTAGACAAATTGACAACCTGATGGAACAACTCAGACTTTAAGCATTAGACTTTGAGTATGAAAGTTTTAAGGACATTGAGGTAAGTACGATCCCTTGATTAGATTGTTACGGTGAATATCGGTCGACACCGGAGTGACTTGGGATAAGATATTGTGAGATAGGAAATGAAAATTACCCATTCCGGGGAACAAAATGAGAGACAGGAAGTATTCTTGTTCTGAAACAGTCCAGAAATCCAATGAATGTATTAAGGATTGTTAGAGGAGGAGTATTTGCTTTATCAAAAAGACATAAAAGTTCGCAAATTTAAATATGGGAACATGGAGCTCTAGGATAGGAGACCTTGTGCCTCTCTAAGTACTGTTGATAAAAAGATAAGATCATTTGGAAAGAAGAAGAAGATTTGACTCTAGGTTTGTTAGACTTTTGAGATCCTAACAAGGACTAGGCCAAAGGACTACAGATTAGCCTTACCCCAACATGGGCAATGGTTCATAAGGTATTACTGGTGTCGTTGCAAAGGAAATAGGTGTTGAGTACTACCCCTGCTTGGGTTAAGAGACCCTGGAATTACAGTGAGACTTATTACGTAAAGAGAAGCCAGTGGGAACTCTAGATAGAAAGGATAAACTCTTAAGGAATGAGACTGTCACTTTTGCGAGAGTGTTGCAAAGAAATTGAAAGGTAAAGCACTTGACTCCAAAGTTAGAGTTAGATATGCGAAACCAGTATCCTAGCATGTTTGAATAAATTTCGAGGACGAAATTTCTATAAGGAGGGGATAGTTGTAACGTTCCAAAATTTCTATTAAGGCTTAGGGCCTTGATTAGCGTGCCAGGGGGCACATGGAGTAATTATGTGGTAATTAATTGAATAAATATGTGAGTATGTGAATTATATGATTTATATCATGTTATGGATGCTGATGCTTGTTTAGGTGTATTAAATGTGCTTATAGGCCCGATTATGTTAAAATTGGTATTTTCGTAATTTTGGACCTGTTGAAGGTATATTTTATTATATATGCTATATGAGTGAGACCACATTATTATGTGAATATAGTTCGGCAGGAAACGACCCTTTTGAGCAATTTAGCAAAAAGTCACTACAGGGTTTAATACCCGACTCGGGGTGAGCCTAGGGGTATTTTAATAATTTAGTACATTGGGGTTTATCGGTTAATGGGAATTTATTTAGTGAATATTTGGGTATGTCGAGGTTAATTGGGAATTTGTGATGTTATTTGTTGTTTAGAGGGGAAATGATGGCAAAGGACAATTTTGCCCTTGAGGGCATTAGAGAACCAAGGTAAAAGCTAGGAGTAATTTGGTCTTTTCCATAGCCTTGGATTACCTTAGTCACTAGAGTTTTGTAGAAACCTTAGAAAAATCAGAAACAATGCTCAGTTCCATCTCCCTTTCTCTCTCTCTCTCTCGTTAGCTCTCTCTCTGTCTCTTTTTCTCTCTTAGTTGGTTTAGGGGTTCTTTGAATTTGAGGGAATTTGAAGATTTGAGAAGCAGAAATTGAATTAGGAAAAACTTAAGGATCAGATTGCTCAGTAGAGGTAAGGTTTATGCTTTGTTTTGGGTGAATTTTCTAGTTGGTTTCTTTATGTTTTTGAGCTTAGAAGCTCAAGATGGATTTTTGGTATTAAGGAAATTTTTGTTAAGTTTTGGTGTTTCTGTGTTGTTTGAACTGGGTTATAATGATTTTGAGGCTTAGTTATGGCCTTGGGACTCCATTGGGATTATTTTTTATGAATTTGGTTTGGAGGAAATAACTGGGAAATGTTGGAAACCTAAGTTCGCGGGGTGGCGCCGCAGTGCTATTCTTGGACCATCGCGGCCCGCATGAACCCAAGGGCTAAGGCAGTTCTCTAAATCGCAATAGTGTCGCGACACTTGGTAAGCTGCGCCGCAGCGCGTTTCTTGGGAAATCAGCTTCAGGGCTCTCTGTTTTGGGGCAAGTCGCGACCCTTCAGGGGTGCGCCAAGATGCTAATTTGGAGCATTAGCCAAATGAGGTTTTGAGTTGTGGGAACTCAAACCTAAGGGCTCGGGAAGGATTCTACTACACTATTTAGTAGAATTTGAGGTCCCTGGGGGCTTGGGACTCAATTCTGAAACCTGTATTCGCTCGATATTAATGGATATCCTTTATTAAGAGTGTGACTAAGGTACCTCTAGGGCTCGAAAGGGAATCGTGCTCAAGGGTCGTTTCTAATGATCTAGTGCTTGGACCTAAGGTAAGAAAACTAGTATATGCACTTAGAGCTATTGGTTGGTATGCTTATTAGCCTTGAATTGGTATGCCTATTAGCCTTAAATTACTTGTGAATGTATGGTATGACTGATGCTTGGCCATCGCATTGAGCGTGAGGGAAATCGGCAAAGCATGTGAAACGTTGGTCGTGAAAGCAAGTTGATTTGGGTTGTGTCCCCTACTTGCCCAACGTGAACTGTGAGCTGAGTGCCTGTGTACGCGTGATTAGTGCCCAAAAATGCCAAATTATTAGTTTTAAAGTGTAAAATAAATTATTTTTTAATTAATATTTTCATGGAGTTATTGTAATATATTTTATAATTGAAAATATTAATATTATATAATTTTTGTTTAATTTTCAGGAATTAATTTCATTTGGGCATTAATAAAAAGCAAGAGAAAGAAATGAGTAAAGGTGAAAAAAAGAAGTAAAAAGTAAGATTTTTGGAACAAAAAGGCCCATTTCAAAGCCCAAGCCCACTGCCTCCTTCCACTCTCCCCAGCGCCAGGTGGCATGCCTTTGTTGCGCCATGCGTTCGCAAGCCAGCAAGCTAGCAGCTTGAAACCCACCCAGCGACCTGGCCTCGACCTGGTGACTCGCCTCCTCTCTAGCCTTTGCCCCTTGCCCAGTCACGCCACATGGTACACTCCCACTGGCTGCGGTTGTGTCAAACCTCCAGCTTCCATAGTGCTTCCAGCACAATCTTTTATGCACTTTGGGTCTTTAACCTCCCATTTTGAGCTTTAAAGCTCTTTTTTTTTTCTTGGTGTTATAGAAAAAGGGAAATTTGACCATTCACCAAAATAGCTAGGTTAATATTAATAATAAGATTTGATTTTTTAAAATAAAATTTTATTATTAATATTTCAGATTTATTGTGTAAACCTCATTTGTTGTTTAATTTCTTTTTAGTCATTTTCTCCCTCTATAAATAGGAACTCTTTCTTTCACATGGATATGTAATTTTTAGAGTAAAGAAACTATAGCAAAATTTCTACTCACTTTCTTCTCATATTTTCTTCTTAGAATTTTGTGAGAATCATGAGCATAATGGCCTAATCTTCCTAGAAAGATTAGGGATGATTCCATAGGCTAGTGATGTTATTTTGCTATTTTAATTTACTATGTTCTTAATATAATGCATTTGAGTTGTTTATGTTCTTTAATCCTCATCTTTATTTTTGTTATCTTTATTTACTTGTGCTAATAGTATATAGGATTAGTCATGCTCCTTCTATGTGCTTCTAATTAGTAAAAGTAATATTGATACAATGCACCTCGCTCAGTTGAACCGATCGGTCGAGCTGTTTTTCCTGGGCCGCTTAATTCATTATATGACTAAGATGAGTATTCTTTTGTAAACTGTAGAACGTGTTTACAAGTTATATGATTGGAATGACTGTATCTATTATTTGCGAAACATGTGATTACTGTTTTGAATATTTGTATTATTGTTATACTATGTGTGGTTTTCTTACTGAGTCATGGCGCACGGGCGCTCTATGGTGTAGGTAAAGGCAAGAGTAAGTTGGACCAGCCATGAGTTGGATAGCTTCAGGGGCGGTGTGTACATATGCAGCCTGCTCGACCACCATGGCCAGGATTGCTTGGGAGGAACTAGGGTTGAACCCTGTTTTGCTTCTTAGGAGGGCTAGTTTATATTATATTTCTCTTTTATCAGTATGCAAACACTTTTCGGGATCCCATGTATAAAATAAACACTTTTAATAAAAAATGATTACTTCATTGACCAAAACTTTTAATACCTTACCTTGGTTTAGTTTTTAATTACACATTTAAGTCCAAATGACTCAATTAGCGAGTTAAGAACCATTTTAAACACATAGTGTAACAGTCTTGGCTAACCAAGGCATTACAACGTTGTTGCTAAGGCTGCCGAATTGAGTGCTCGCAGCGGGAAACCATGGAGTTTTTTTTTTCTTTTTACTTCGATTTGGTTGTAATGGTACTTGACTTATTTTGCCTTAGAGGTTTCTCTAGATCTCTTGTTTTCTTCATGAGGAACTTTAACTAGTCCTGCTATGTCTTATTCTTATTTTGTGATGTAACATTATCATGTCCTTTTATGCATGTGGGCTTTTTATTAGCACATATTTATTTTGAAAGGGATCCATTTGTCACCTCTTTACTACGCTTGATACGTATCTGTTGGTTCATCTTGACTACTTATAAGGATACGTTGACCCTTTGGATTCTCGCTATCCTTTTATATATTTTTGCGCGCACTTGTTATTTTGTTCGATAAGCGTCCTTCTCATCATTATTCACAGTACTATTTTTACAAGCGTCTTCTTTGAAACCTATTATGGCTAGTCGAATTTGGTCGTTCTAGACTTATATTAAGACCCTTTGTGGGGTTCCTTTTCTTATTTTTGTTGTTTTCTCTATTTTTTTTTAGGGGGGGGGGGGGGGGGGGGGGGGGGGTGGGGTCCCTTAGGACATACAAACCCTTTTGAAGTTTTTAAGGGTATTTAATCCTTACAAACATAAGGGGTTCTTCTATCGAGGTGCATAGGCCTTATTTCTTTATATGTGCATTTTTATGTCAGTCCCCTGCCCCCCTAAGTGGTTGGAAAGATTTATCTAGTTAAGCACTTTGGATTGGCCTTTTCTTCCCTTTTTTTTTGTGGCACATGCCTTTGGCAATTTTAATTGGCGATGAGGGCATACTGAGTTGGTTAAGTGCTTCGAACGACACCCATATTTGTAAAACAACAAAATTTCATTACATTCGGGAGCTAGCTCAAATAATTCCTTTGATTCATTACATTGTAAAAAAACAGAGGCTAACTATTGCAACCTTTTTAATTCATTACATTAAACATAAAATCTTACCAGGTACTCTTGCCTTGGCACGAACCGCTTAGGTTACCCTTTAGGTTTCCTTGTCCTCGATATGGCCGACATCAAAGTTTTCAAGGTTTTGTGGGTCTTTGATGTAGGATGTTGCAGTGTTTTTTAGTCTCTTAGAGCGCTCGTGGGTATTTTGTATGGTTGGCTTGAAGCACAGCCCTGACCTATCAGTTCCAAGGTGGTCGCGGTCATTTTCCACCCGGATGACCTCTAGGGCTCTTTCATAGAAGTTGCCCATGTCTTCAATTTGTCTTGTGCACATACTCTCCCATATTTAGTCTTTGGATGCAATCTTGCAGTGATAACCATTTTAAGCTCATCCTGTTACAACCTTTTCACTTTAGCCATTTCTACATTAATTATTGAATGTAGTCTCTTAGACTTTCACCTTCGCCTTGCTTTACATACACCAGGTTCCCAATGGGTGTCACGTTTCCATGGGAGGGGTAGTGTTGCCGGTAGGAATCCCCTTCATAAGGTGCCATGTGTGGTACCTTGGATTGCATTACTTTTGAGTGGGGCGGGAGAGGGCTTGCTTGTTTCTCCCCTGAGAGTTGAGCATTTGTATTGAACTTCTCTGCCCTCATACTTTCCCTTTGTGCGACTGCTATCCTGCTTCTAAGATCTTGTATGGTTGCATCATGTTCCTTCCTCCTTGCACTCAACAAACTCAAGAGGTTGATGGTGGGTGCAGCTTGTGTCATAATCTCCGTCATGGGAGGATTCAAGAGGACTCTTTTTCCTCTCATCCCTTCTTTGTATGTTGGGATCTATTTTCTTCATTTACTGGTAGTTTTCTGGAGGTAAGGGAGATTTCACCATGTGCCGGCTCCCACTTTCCTAGCCGCATTTCTGATATGGAACTCTTGTGGGGCTCTAAGCATAGGGAGTGGTCCCTTGAAGACTGGATTCTTCCATTGCCAGTGGGAGTGGTCATACTTGGCGAAAGGTACATCGGACTTTGCTTGTACCATGCCATTGAGAACCTTTAACATTTTTTTGCACCGACTCTTTTAACTTCTAGTTTTTAGTGCATAGTTCATCTATCTCTCTGTCATTGTCTAGAGTTCTGATTTCCTCAATGACTTTGGTATCTAATTTTTTGGGGTTTAGTTCCCCATGGATCATAATTTCCATAGGTTCCCATGATTTGGCGGCTACTCTAAGGGAGGTGTTGTAACACTCCTTGGCTTCTCCTTATTATCCTTTCAAGCTTGCCACTCCTCCTCGGGTAGGGAACTTAACAGACAGGTGATATATCGAGGTCACTACCTTTAATTCTCTCAGAGAGAGTCTCTCTAATACTGCATTGAAATCTGAAGTGCAATCTACTACAACAAAGTTTACCATGACAGGGGTTTGTCTGGGTAGCTCCCCCATGGTGAGGGCTAACTCAATTGTTCCTAAGGGTTGTATCGAGTCCCGAGTGAATTTGTATAAAGTGGTATGATAGGGTTTCATCTTCCTGGTGCCCAACCCTATCATCTCCAATGCAAGGTGATATATGATATCTACGGAACCACCATCGTCCATGAGGACCCGATGCACTCTTACATTGGCTAGTTGGATGGTTAGCACTAGGGGGTCGTTGTGGGGGATATGTACCCCTCGTGCATCTTCCTCCATGAATGTTATCAAATCATTTTCCCCTTTAAAGCTATTTGGGGTTCACTTCAACATGCTCATGGTGCATGAGGGTGAACTTCATCTAGCTTCCTTGGCATATCTATCTCTTCCCTTCCTCAACTCTCCTCCAAATCCTAGACCTCCGAAGACCATTCTTACCTCCCCCTGCACCTCTAAGGCATGTCCTCGGGTCTGCGGTGAGGCTGGCTTATCCTCTGGTCTTGGGTTCTCCCTCCTGACATACCTGCCAAGGTTCCCCGTGCGTATGAGTTCCTCAATTTCCATTTTTTAATGGGTACACTCCCCCGTGGTGTGGCCAATATCCTTGTGCAACTGGCGATACTTATTGGGGTCACTTTTGGATCAATCTCTCTTCATTAGCAGGGTCTCTTGAAGGGGACCTGATCTTAATTTGTGAGGAAGATATGTTCCCTGGTATCTGTCAGTTCTGTATAAAAGGTGTATGACATTTTTCTGGGTTCACCTCTGTGTTTTTGTTTTCTCTGTTGGTCGTTCCTTAGACCTTCGTACACTCTCTTCTTTTTTTCACCATTCGAGCCTTAATGAGCTGAAGGCTTGGATACGAGTTCACTTATTCCCGCCTTAAGGTTCTCATGGCCATGTTCGACGCGGATGTATTTTGGTGCCCTTTCATAGAAGTCATCTAAGTCAGTGCCCTCTCTTTTGAGCATATTATCCCATAGCTTCCTACCTAGGTGCACTCTAGGCGTGACTACCATTTTCAGTTCTCCTCAAGTCAGGCTTCCTACCTTAGCCACTTCTATGTTAAATCTGTGAATATAGCTTTTTATGCTTTCTCCTTCTCCCTCCTTTACGTTAGTGAGGCTAGTGCTCAGCATGGTGTAATTATGTACTGCATGGTGTTGCTGAACAAATTCGTCAAAAAACTGTTTCCATGACCTGATTATTCCTAGCCTTAGCCTCTTGAACCACTTGTATGTAGCTCCCTTCAGCGTGACGGCGAAGCAATGGCACCTTGCTTGGCTATTGATTCCATTGAATTCATCAGGTGGTTAACGGCTTCCAAATGGTACTTTTGATCAGTAGTACCCTCGTATGGGGTCATGTGAGGCTCCTTGAAATTGGCTAGGAGCTGCTCCATCTGGATTTCTCTAATGAAGGTTGATTCGTAATCGAATTCATCATCATCCATGTGTCCTCCGGACGCGGTAACTATCTTGCTTTGAAGACTTCTCATCTCCTCTTATTCAAGGAGTCTCTTAGGTCAAAAAGGCTAGTCTTCCCTTTTCCTACATCCTCAGCGGGGGCCATGGGAGACTGACCTTCTCCTATTGAGATCCTCCCTTAGTTCAGAGGGTGCTTCTCTGCAAGTGACTTCAGTTCCATTTCTATGACCAATGTCGCCCCTCCACCTTTTCTCTTGGGGGTACTTTGCAGGCTTAGACCCTTCATTATACTTTCCCCGAGGAGTGTTTCTAGTGGAAAGTCGGGTCCTCCAGTCATCCATGGGGACAGTGGTCTCTCCTCTCTCACGTTCATTCTCCCTATGCTTGGGAAGGGCATGCTTGACTTTCAACACCTCTTGCATGTTCTCTAAGGTGGTTTCCAGCCTTTGATTCTTTTTGTGCAACTCGAATATCTCATTGTCATATAAGTGAGTTCTATATCTGGAGCTCATGGTGTGTACCCGCGGACTCTTGTCGGGCCTGCGCGTAGTGGGACCTGGATCCTCGTGGCCAGAGCGCGATGCAGTTGGTAGTTGAAGGGGAAGGAGCTTACCCAGGCCAAACACGGGGGTGGCAGATGGTTCTAGATGACCTCTGTTAGGTTAGACAGCCAGGGATGATGGCTCATTTTCCTCTCCAGAGGCTGGATGTTCCTCCAGAATACCTCCATTCTTAGGTGGTGGAGGGTCTCTTCTGGAGGCTCTTAGTTGGTCTCTGTCAAGGTTGATTTCAAAATCATGAGATTCCAATAGGCGTCTTGAACGCCTTGGAAATTCTTCGTGTCGGAATTGATGGAAGAACAACGGCTTAATACTTGTCCTTCCCATAGACGGTGTCAAACTATTGATGGTAAGAACTCGTCAGTGAATTAAGGTTGAAAAATTCAAAGACTTAGTAAGAAACTTAAGAACTTAGGACAAGTTAGAAAAACTTAGACAAAAGTTGCAAACAAACAATGGGGGAAAAATTGTGTATTTCTCTTAGAATTATCTAGTTTTGCAAAAATTTCCCAACCCCCTTCCTTTGAGAAGGGAGGTTCCTTTTATAGGTGAGCACTACTGGCTCCTACTACATAGTTGTAACGACCCCAAATTCTCTAATGAGGCTTAAGGGCCTTGATTAGTGTGCCAGGAGGGCATAATTGGGTTAAATGTGGTTTGCATGAATATATTGACTTAAATGCATAATTATATGATTAATAATGCTTGTATGATTATATTGGTATTAATGTGATATATATGGTATTGTGAGAACCACATTATTATGTGGGTAGGTCTACAAAGCACGACTCGAGGCGATCCTAGGGCTAGATAGCGAGGAAAAGTCACAACAGGGCTTAACAGTTGACTTTGGATAAGTCAGGGGTATTTTAGATATCGGGTAGCTATTTAGACTATCGGGTTATGAAAATAAATATATGGAGATATATTTGAGGTTAGGAAGTCTAGGCGGGAATATTAGGGGATTTTACCGTTTTGCCCTCGGGGACGTTTCCGGCACCCCGAGCCTCGGGATTGACTCAATGAGATAAGAATAGACTGAAGCTTTAGAAAAACAGGAGATAGAAAATTAAACCGACCTTTATTATCAGCCTTTCCTCTCTATTCTCTCTCAAGGAACACAAGGAAAAGAAACACTGAAATTTTAAAGGAATTTGTTGGAATTCAGCTGAAGCATGGTGGATTGAAGGAATGATTTAGAGGCTTAGCTCAAGAACTAATCAGGAACTTAATCAGGGCTAAGGTAAGCACTGAATTTCCTTTTCTGTGGTTAGAAACTCTGAGTTTTTGCTGGGTATTGAGGTAAATGTGGTTTTGATGTTTAAGAGCAGAATTAAGGAGGAAAGCTTGGATTTGTCTTGGAGAAGTGGTTCAGCAAAAGAGTTAAGTCTCAATTCGTGATTTGGAGGTTTTAATCTAAGTTTTTATGGTTGGTTTTATTGTTTTAAAGTTCTTGAGTTTCAGAAATTGAAAAGAGATTTTAGTGTGTGTTAGGCTGGGTTTTCTGTTGAATTATGTTGTTTAAGTCATTCTAAAGGTGTTGGGATTAATTGGTCATGAATTGGGGAGCTTTGGGATGGCTTCGGATGAGGTTTAGATGTTGGAAATGGTGGGTTTTCTGGGCACGAAGGGAAGGGCCGAGGCTCTGTTCTAGAGCACTGCGGCCCTAGGATGAAGAAGATCCAAAAGGGCTCGGCCAAGGGTGAGCGCTGCGGCGCCCAATGCAAGGGTCACGACGCATGTCTCCTTCCAAGCAAGCCCTTGGCTCTGTTTTGAGGGCAGGTCCGCGGCTAAGCTTCAAGGGCCGCAGCCCTTGGGTGCACACTTGAACATTTGGGGATCTTAGGCATGGGAATGTAGTCTAGAATGCTCGGGATCGATTTCACCACCGTGCTTGGTGGAATTTGGATTCCCGGAAGTTAGTTTTGTAACCAGAAACCCTTATCTGAATATTAATGAAACCCTATACCTTGGTTGTGACTAGGTGATAAAAGCTTAGGCTCGGGAACGGATCGTGCTTGAGGAGAGTTGCTCGTAATCCAAAGCCGCAAAGATCAAAGGTAAGAAAACTGCACCTGGTTGAATATCTGTGATGGGACTAAGGGTTCCCTATTATGTATGCTTGAAAGGATGGTATTATGCCATGCAAGCAAATTAGTGAACCAATGGCCTAAGGGTGCCAAGGGTTACACTAGCGCACAGGGCGCGGCTTGGCCACTGGTAGCCGAGGACATCTTAATATACACTGAGCTCGGTTTAAGCAGGCTGGAGTAAGTGGGATAAACAGAGGGTGCGGCCTAAGTTTTCGGCCCTGAATATTATGTGATATGTATGTTATAAGTGTTTGATTGCATCCATGATTCTGAATTTATGCTGAATGATTAATGTGGATTATATGATGAGAGTTCATGCTTAGAGAGGTTGTTATCTGTTTCTACTGTTTGTGTTGCACATGTTTTCTTGCTGGGCCTTGGCTCACGGGTGCTACATGGTGCAGGTAAAGGCAAGGGCAAGCTTGATCAACCTTGATTAGGAGAGCTCTGCGAGCAGAATGTACATGGCCAGCTGCTCAGCCGTCACGGTTGAGGTTTAGGCAGGGACGCGAGACCATAAGATTGTCCATTTTGCCTTAGTATGGCTAACAGTTGTTCGTATTATTTTTGAAGTTTGTAACCTAACTTTTTAAACTCTGTTCCTTTTGGGATCCCATGTATATAATAGTTTAATTATATAAAATGAAACTTTTGAGACCAAAACCTTTTTAACCCTAGCTCATACATGTTTAGTGGCACGCTTTTAAATTAATGGCTTCATTAGTAAGTCTTGCACCTTTATAAGTACACAGTGTAGCATTCTTGGCTATCCAGGGCATTACAATAGTGGTTCCATGGGGACAAAAGCTTGCATCCGCAGACTGTAGGTGATCATGGTGCAGGTAGTAGTGGTGCTGAAGAAGTGGTGGTCGTTTCTGGTACAAACAAGACACCTTCAGGAATGCTCCAGGCTTTGCACTATTTTTTACCATAACTACTTGTCTCGTATGGATGTCAGAAGCGTGATTGTGAAGGCTTCACTGTGTACTGCCCTTGTATTGCCACTACTTGTCTGGCATGGATACTATATCCATGCTTTTGGTTGCTACGTACATTTCGTACCTGTACATGTACCACGTACCTAGTGGATGTTTTCATTTCCACAATGTGCATGTGCCTCAAGCGTCTTTATGTTTTGCTAAGTATCATATTACTTGTAGTATGCCCTGTTTGTGGCTCCTAGCCTAGAAAATAGGGCAGGGCCTTGTCAGCGAGGCGCATGTTTTAAACAGGTTTTAGGAATTATCACCTTGCAAGTTAGTTCAGGGATGCAAGGTGCAAGGGACCTTGTGCGATCAGGTTGCAGCTACCTTGGCGTGAGGTGCCTGCTTTCTGTGTTACACCACCTTAGGAACAATGTTATACCCCAGGCGTGAGGCACAATTTATGTGTGTGGCACCTTCCCATGCGCGAGGTGCCATCTGGGTGTGAGGCATGCTCCTAACGCTAGGTGCACTCCTAGTGTGAGGCGCCATCTAGGCGTGAGGCAGTCTCTTGGCGCGAGGTGCCATCTAGGCACAATAAGTGCTCCTAGCATGAGGCACACCCACGGCGCGAGGCGCTCCCTACATGCTAACTACTCTCCTGGCGCGAGGCACCACTCGGGAGTGAGGTGTTACCCTAAGTGCGAGGTAGCTCTTTTCCTTGGTGTTAACAAATTGGCTCCTGAGGCATGGATCTATGTTGGCATGAGGTGCCTTGCTTAACGAGGCACCTTTCTTGGTGAAACACATGGGTCTCGCAAGGGACCTCACAACGTGGTCTCGCCTGGGTGCTTTGTGACAAAATTCCCAAAGTAGGATGAAAGAGCCTCGAGTTATGACCTTGTGAGGCATTGGCGACAAAGAGGCCATTTTGGGCACATGTCAAAACGCTTTCACTCTCCATAGTTATAACTACCTAAAAAATTGAATCAAAACTTAGTGTAACTATTCCTGTTGTTTCAAAGTTCATCGTAAATACAACTGACTAAAGTTGACGTAGGTCATCTTTTGGGATCAAACAACTATAAACTTGTATCTCTTACAATTATTTCCGCATTTATTCTCTATCTTTTGTTCATTATATTATGATTGATTAAATACATAGTGAAATTGGTTAGGTACGAAGAGGTGCAACAACCATAACGATTTCACTAAAGTCAACATGAGCGAGTTGGGTTTTGGTATAGGCATATATAAATTATGTTTTTGGGTCCAAAGTATTAAATTGGAGTATATAAGAGTACCTAAAAGTTTGGATGCATTTGAAGACATTTTGGGGCACATTTGGGGGTGCCAAGTCAGTAGGAGGCGACGCGTTGATTGGTGCCAGGCGATGTATTGCCTGGGCGGTACGTACGGGACCATACAATTACGTAATTTTGGCTCCAAAACTTAATTTGAAATGATCTAATCTCATTGGTTAAGACTAATGAGGGTTCCTATACTATTTAAAGTGGTCATTTGAGTTTTTTGAATTGATCACTCAAGCCTTTTAAGGCAAGGTTGGTGGCCAAAGAGTTTTGACAAAAGGGAGGACTAGACTATTTTGATACATTTGCACCAGTAGCAAGGACACCATCAATAAGAATGTTCCTTGCCTTATCATTGATACACAACCTATATGTTCAACAAGTGGATGTCAAAATGGCATTCCTCAATGGTAATCTCGAGTAGGAAGTTTACATGGAACAACCGAAAGGTTTTGTTAAAACAAGCACCAAAACAATGGCATGAGAAGTTTGATGAAGAAATTGTTTCGGATAGGTTTAGACACAATGGTGCAGCCAAGTTCTTATACTCTAAGACTTATGATGACTATTTCATCCTAGTGTGTCTATATGTTGATGATATTTTGATACTAAGTAATGGCATAAAAGGCATAATAGAAACGAAGAGGTTTTTATCCTCTATTTTCAAGATGTAAGACCTTGGAGAGGTCGATACCATACTAGGTATCAAGGTTAGAAGAAATTTGGATGGGTATGCCTTAGGAAAACACATCATTTTATTCAAGCCAAAAATCTTGAAAAGAATAAAGGGAGAGCAGTGGCTCATTTTGAGTATGCTTGTGTAATAGGAAGTTTGATGTATGTCGCACATTGTACAAGAGCGGATATTGCATTTGCAGTTAGCAAACTAAGTAGTTTTACTAACAATCCAAGTATTAAAATTGGAAGGTCATAGAAAGAGTCTTTGCATAACTCAGAAGGACCAAAGTGAAGTACCTCCAATATTCAAATTATCCTAAGATACTTGAGAGATATTCTGACGAGAGTTGGATATCCGGTGTAGGAGATAATGTCTCCACAATCGGTTGGGTATTCACCCTTGGTGGGGGTGCAGTTTCTTGGGGATCCAAGAAACAAACATGTATATTTCACTCATCCATGGAGTCCGAGTTTGTAACTTTAGTGGCAACCAGCAAAGAGGTCTAGTGGATAAGAGATCTCATGATGGAGATACCAAAATCTGTGTTTGATGTATCAAATATCTCGATACATTGTGATAATCAAGCCATTTTGATTAGAGCATATGGTATACAATGGAAAGTCTAGATATACAAGTATAATACATGACTACGTGAGAGAATTGATTGATAAGGGAGTCATATCAATTTACCAAACCTCTAGGGAGAGCTTTTGCTAGTTCTACCAATAGAGGGATGGGACTAAAACTCCTTAACAAATAGATTCCTCAATGATTGTAACCCAACTCAAATCTCATTTACATCGAGTGTAGAGTTCACTGAGTAAGAACAAGTTGTTGATAAGGGAATAGTTGACAACATTAACGACTTTAAGTCCTGTCTAGAAAGTTAATGTTGGTTGTTATCGAACGTGAGGGTTAAGCCACAGGTTTTTAATGAAATTTAGTTGAAGAGCAACAAACATCTTTAAATGTAGGAAATATACTGCAAGAATTTCACCTATGTGAACGTAGAGGTGGTGCTGCCTCTCAAGAGAGTAGGATTTTTCTCTCCGGATGGTTGATGAACGGATAAGCACAAGGCCATGAAAAGTATTGAGTGCGCAAATCCGGAAATACATTAGTGATCAGGGTGAGGTGTGAGACATTATTGGTTTTTATCACTAGGAATGTTGGGCTCAATATTTTAAGAATACTTTTATTTCATGCACTAATATCATTCGGGCTAGAGAAATAGGATGTATTTAACCAGCGGGGGATTGTTATGATTGGTTAAATACATAGTAAAATTTGTTAGGCATGAAGAGGTGCAAAAACCATAACGATTTCACTATAGTCAACATGAGCAGGTTAACTTTAGGTATTGGCATCTATAAATTATCTTTTTTGGGTCTAAAGTGTTTCTTTAGAGTACGTAAGAGTACCCAAAAAGTTTGGAGGTATTTGGAGATGTTTTGGTGCAAGTTTTTTTTTTTTTTTTTTTGGGGGGGGGGGGGGGGGAGGAGTCAGTTTAACCGCCTGGAGGAGGTGACACGTCGCTTGGGAGTGAAACCCCAAGGCAGACGATGCATCGCCTGGGTGGTCCATACGAGACCGTACAGTTACGTAATTTTAGCTCCAAAACTTGATTTAAAATACTCTAATCTCAATGGTTGAGACTAATGAGGGTTCTTATACTATTTAAAGGGGCCATTTGAGTTTTTGGTGATTTGATCACTCACCACTCTCTCTCTCTCTCTCTCTCTCTCTCTCTCTCTCTCTCTCTCTCTCTCTCTCTCTCTCTCTCTCTCTCTCTCTCTCTCTCTCTCTCTCTCTCTCACAATAATACTAGTTTTCTCCAAGATCTTCATTAAGAAAGATTGACATGCATGAAGGGTGAAGACTTGTAAATCTAAATCTCATTCCACTTGTAGTAGCTTCAAGCAATCTCTAAATGGAGGCTAGAAATAAATATTTTTGGATAATAAATTCTATTTGTGTCAAGCCTTTGTCACCTCCATTGATTCACGTGAAATCATAGTCTTTATAATTCTATGTAACTAAGGGTTTCTATCTCCAAAGGTCATTCATTCACTTGATCTTATTTGTGTTATTCCTCTATTGTAGACTAGATTATCTTGGGTTTGTTTGTTTGAATTATAACATTCAAAGTTTTTGTATAGCCATATCCCCAACACAGTATTCACAGCAAAGGTTTCACTTAGGATTTTACACACAAAACAACTCTTCATTTATTACTTCGCGTAAGTTGACAAAAAAATCAGTCAACAATAACAAATTATTTAAATTATAAGATAATGTCAATTTCAATTTAATTATTAATTATGCATTTATAAAATATTATATGCATAAATATTTTGTCTTATTTTTTTAGAGAAAACCTTAAAAACTATGATACTCTCTTAAAGTCTTTATCTTCTCAAAACTTTTCTTGATCTCATGTGTTGAGTATATCAAGTTAGCCTATATTTTGTACATAATTTCCTATATGCCCACACACGTCCTTTAGTGTTAAGGATTGGCTTCGAAGATTTTGGTGTGAATCTCAAACCTGTATCACTGGTTTAAATTATCATTATTGTTTTATGAAAGGATGGCAAGGATTCTTGATAGCCTATGATATGTATGAATCTATCTTTTGTGAATCTTGATTGACTATATAGTATATTTGATATGTGCTTTGGTATTGGTTAATTTTTAATGTAACTCTTCCACCACACACTCTGATTTACACAATCAATACCAACAACCATGCCTTCACGCATGTCAGTAGGCTCTCGAGACTAGTAGCACACATTGCACCTCTCTCCCTCTACACCAAGGTGCACCCTTACCATGTGTGAATGCTAACAAGCCCCACAAACGGGTATCCATGTCATCTCGTGTTGAGACTCATGGAAATTTCACACCATGATGATCGTAGGTTTGGGCCTTGTTCCGTGCTAGCGGCATACTGGCGGGCCAAGGAAACCGTATCTGCGAACCTCTGGCAGTATAGTTCAATGCACTACCAGGTTGGCCTGATAATTTCCATGAGAAATCATACTCATGTCCTCTCCTGGTCCTCATAATCTCATCCTATTAGTCCTATTGACTAGTAGTTGCTCACTTGGCACACCTGCACAAAGAGGTGGTGGAGAACTGATACTAGGTGCTCCATTTTCACTAAGCATTATGAGATTTTAGCCTTCTACTAGGAACATGTATGATTTTTTCTTGGGAGATATATTTTGCTCTCAGCTCGCCAATTGTCTGAATCTACCAAATCTAATCGCACATTTGCGTCCATTTACTCTTAGATATGAGAACTACCAATTCATGTCCATTTCCAAGCAATATTGAAAATATTTATGAAAATGTCACTGCCCTACAAACTATGCATCAACATGTCCACCAGCATGCTCTTGAAGGCTAGCATGTTACACCATGCCCCCCTCCCAGCCTAAATGAGGTTTTACCACTAATTTTGTTTGTTTCTATAGACCCTCACAGTATGCATATCAAGATTGGGAAAGACTCAACTCATCACACTTTGAGCATTGTTTATTTCTAGTAAATTTTTTCTTTAGATTACATTGTTTTGCTACTCATGTATGTTATCAAAGAGGGATCAAAATGGTAACTAACGCAACCAAACTTGAAATGTTGGTCGAGATGGTTCAAGAGATCGAATGCATGAAAAATAAACTAGAAAGAGGAAAAGACAAAGGTTAAAAGATGGTCTACTATATTGAGGCGATAAACGAGAGAATATAGATGGTGGTTTCGCTTAGTGGTTTACAAACATCAAAGGAGAAGTAGTAGATACTTTGAGAAACAATATGACTACCTAAAATTCAAGTAGGTTTTTATCAAGTCTAGAGGAAGATAGGGGAGTTCTCACAGAATACCTCCTCTATGATACCCTTATTTAGGACTTCATTTGGGAATATATAGAAAAAATAAATATAAGATAAACTCTTTCAGAAGAACATTTGGACAAGTTGATGGAGTCTGTTCACGGATTGAAGCTTTCGGGGAACACTATGCTCTTGAAGAAAGATATAGTTTAGAACATTTCAGGAATATTTTTAGGGACTATTTACCTTTATGTTTGTTAGACTTAAGGTTTTCTTGAGTATTAATATTTTTTTCCTTTTAAATGTTGTGATCTTTTAATAAATGAGTAAGTATGGTGGATTGTCAAATCCTAATTTGGTTATGGATAGGATTAGGTTTTGTTTAAAGATATAATGCCTCCAAGAAGGTCAACTCAAATGAACAGTGATGGTAATACTGGCATTTCCACTAGAGGATTAGAAGAGCAAATAGCTAAGGTCTAAGAGACGATCTAGGTCTAGGATGCAGAAATGTAATGACTGGTGAGAGTCTCACAACTCACTACATGTCGAGTGGAGAATAATAGAAGGGCACCAGCCATAGCTGAGCAAGTTCTCGAGAATCAATTTGAACAACTTTATGAAGGATTCTAGAGAATAATGTGAGAACTTTAATCTTTATTGCTTTATAATGTGCTTAGTACATCAATTTTCCAACCCCTTTTCAATATTCATAAAGGATATATTGTCTCTTTCATACAATATGGTCTCTATGTGACAAAACGGTACTTGAAGATGCTTTAGGAGGACGTGGCGCAGGTTGTACTAGTATTGGGTCTGTGGTGGTTAGCTATGCCATTTTTTAGGGACGTGGTGTAGTGCTAGCACTTTACTCTAACCTCTTGAGTATAGTGTAAGTGATTTGTGGCTGAATTCTGGCATTATAATATGTTTGGATCGATTTGCAGGGGGTTTAGAAATTTGAAAACGCTGAAAATTCTGGATTCGCGGGGTCGCGCCGCGATGTTGTTCTTAAGCGTCGCGGCCCGCGTGAACTTAGGAGGCCTTGGGGATTTGCTAAATTGCCTCAGCACCACGACCCTAGGCAAGGCGCGTCATGGCGCATGTGCAGAGAAATCGAGAGTTGGGCTCTCTGACTTGTAGAGGGTCGCACCGCAAACATGGGTTTTTAGCCAAATTAGGGTATTAAGCTCATGAACTCAAATCTTATGGCTCTAGAAGGATCCTATTATCTGGCTTAGTAAGATTTGAGGTCCCTGAGGCTAGAATAATATTCTGAAGTTCTTATTTTATTTATTTATTGATGGATTATTATTATTATTGGTGTGTTGTGGCTAGGTTTTACGTCAAGGCTCAGGTTTAGGGGATCGTGCTCAGGATCGCAATAATCAATCAGCTCAGGACACGGGTAAGAAAACTGTTTGTACCCGTAGAGCAGGGCATGACTCCATTATTTGTGCTTGATATGTGTGTGAATACTTGTAAATGTTGTACAATGTTTGTATGATTGTAAATGAACAGCGATGGCCAAGAACGGCAAAGGCCAAGAATGACGAAGGCATGATGGATGCAGGCCGCTAGGGCAAGACCCTCTAAGGGTGTTGTATTCATCCAATAGATGAAGACCGTAAACCTAGTGTCTGGTAAAGCACTTGGGCTGGCATAGGTCGATATGCTTAATCTGTTGTTTGTTTAAGCTATATATTATTGAATTGAATTGTGATATGCTATGTGTTGAGTTTTTTCGCTGGGCTATGGCTCATGGGTGCTCTATGGTGCAGGTAAGGGCAAGGGAAAGGTCGACCAACCATGGGTTGGAGAGCGTGGAATGGTGTGTACATGTTTGGCCTACCTGCCTGCCACGGTCGAGGTTGTTTTTCTAGATATGTTGTAATAGTTGGTTTTGTTGCTTAGGTTGACTGTATTGACATTTTTGAGTTGTAACACATTTTTGAAACAGTATTTTGGGATCCTAAATGAATAAATTTTATGAATTTAAATGAATGTCGTAATCTTTATAACTGATTTTGTCAAAAAAGTCGTTATTTCAATTTAATCACACTTTTCAACCAAAAACCTCAATTAGCGAGCTAATGGCCCATTTATAAATCACATGGTAACGAATCTAAGGTAGTAGGGCGTTACAACTTAGTATCAGAGCATGCCAAGGTTTATGGTTCTTAGAGATCGACCAAACATGTACGCTATCTGACAAAGACAAGCTCGACTCAAGGTTGGTCGGTATTAAATGAACTATGTATTTAACTGCTTGTTTGAGTTGCCCTGTTTGCCTGAATATTATAGATAGAGCATGATGAATGTGTTTATATATGTATGATGTCAGGGCATGACCCCTTGATTGTTATATGCTTATGCAATATGTGTAATGTGTTGATTTGTTGTTTGTGAATTATTTATGGGATTGAGAGGTGGCTTTTGGATGTTGTTATCGTGTCTAATGTGCGGCGTCATTGATTACAAGCATATTAAAGCTATGCCTTGGAAATCGATTAGACTCTGCTGCAATGTGGCTGAAGATGACAACCAGGCTCAAGACCCTCCACCTGCCCCACAAAACTGGCAACAGTTTTTTGCCGGAATGGAAGCAAGACTTTAGCAAACGAAAGATGAGCTCCAAAAACTGAGGCAATAGACCCCTCCTCGGGGTATTGGGTTACAGATTCCACACGCTATGGCACTAGTGCCAACCCAGCCTATGATGGAGAATAGGTGGGAGCCTTTATATTAGAGGTTCAAGACGCAGCACCCTCCCACCTTTGATGGTTGCCCAGACCCACTGCGGGTAGAGCAATAAATGAATATGACATCTTCCATGGAAGGGAACGAGAGAGTGGCATGTGCCAGTTACATGCTGAGAGAAGATGCCCGCATTTGGTGCGAAGTTGTGTCCAAGAGGAGGGATGTCACATCTATGACCTGGGAATAATTTAGAGATGTCTTCAATGAGAAATACTACAATGTTGCAGTCTGAGCTACGAAACTGGACGAGTTTGTTAATCTAACTCAGAACCGAATGATGGTTACAGAATATGCACTGAAGTTTTACCAGTTGGCGAATTTTGCATCGGACTTGGTGCCTACTAATATGGCATGGAGGGATCGGTTTGTGCGGGGGTTGAATGTCATGATAGCCTGTGACATCAAGATAACATTAGATCTGAGGACTACCACCTATGCTCAGGTAGTGGAGAAGGCCCTTACAGCTGAGGGGGCCGAGGATCAGATATGGCGAGAGCGTGCTGCAAGGCGCGATGCTCAGAGGACAGTGCCTCCGTTCACTGGTTATAGTTGAGGTAGTGACCCCATTGAGCAGAAGAGAAAGGCCCCTAATTCTTTTGTTCCTCCTGGTTCAGATAGGAGGGCACGAGGAGCTTTCAGTGGACGTTAGGGTGGGGGAGAGAACTGGAGAAACTTCCCAGAGTGTCGTCGGTGCAGGCGACGACATCAGGGGGGTGCAGAGTCTGAGCGTGCTTCACTTGTGGGAGTGTCAGTCATCTGAGGAAGGACTGCCCACATGCCAAGAAAGAAGAACCGAAGAAGAGCGATAGCCTTACTCCAGCCAGAGTATTTACCTTGACCCAGACAGAGGCTAAGGCTAGTCCATGGGTTGTGACAGGTCAGATTTCTAGTGTTAGTTCTTCATTTACTGCATTGATTGATTCAGGAGCTACTCATTTGTTTATGTCTAGTAGAGTAATAGATTGTTTTTGTAGACCTTGTTATAGGGGATTCAGGACTTTGTTGCCAACAGGGGAACTGGTAGTCTCTAGGAGATTGGTTAGGGCATTACCAGTAGAGATAGACTGTCATGACCCAAAAATGCTAATAGGGTTAGAGCCTTGATTAGTGTGTCGGGAGGGCATAATTGAATATGTATTTTATTATGCGATTTAAATGTGTGACTATGAAGCATGCATGATATATATGATGATGTGGATATATTACATGCATGTTTAGGAGTATTAGATATGCATGTTGGCCCTTTATTGTTTATAAGAGCATATCTGTAATTTTGGCCCGTTAGAGCATAAATGCGATTATATGTGATAAATGGTTGAGACCACATTATTATGTTGGTATATTTGCAGTACACGGCTCGAGACGATCCTAGTGAGTAGATTATCGAAATAGTCACAGCGGGGATTAATACCCGGCTGAGGGTGAGCTTAGGGGTATTTTGGGAAGTTTAATGTATACTTTGGGTTTATTGAGTAACGGATAAGTATTTGGTAATTATTTGGACACGTTGGGATTAATTGAGAATTGGTAGGATGACTTGAGGTACTAGCGGGAATCGGGAAATGACCATTTTACCCTTAGAGGTTATTTGAGGGCTAGGAAAGCTTGAGGGAAAATTAGTCTTTTTGGGTTAAGAATATATACAGAAACCATAGGAATTTGTCACAACCATCAGGAAGAATTCTCAGCACATTCCCTCCCTCTCACTCACGTACTCTCTCACCTCCTCTCTTTGTGTCTTGAAGCTAAGGAAAATAAAAGAAAAAACTCAAGGTCTCTAAGCTTGGTTTAAGCTGGGAGAAACTGGGGAATTAAAGCTAGGACTAACCAATGAAAACTCTGAGGATCAAGCTTCAAATTGAGGTAAGGTTTCAAGTCCATTACTGGATTTTTCTGCTGAATTATAGCAAGAACATAGAGCTTGCATGAGAATGGTTTCTAAGGCTGATTTTGGGTGTTTAAGGAGAGTAAGGGATTGTTTGTAGGCTAGATATGATGCTTAGGCTATAAGGATGGGAATTCTGGGCTTAAATCTGAGTTTGGCTACTGATTTGGGGTATGAATTTAAGGTTAGGCTCGAGGAAAAAAGCTGGAAAGGAAGGATTTTTTGGGTTTGAGGGCTCGGGTTGCGGCCTTGTTCTTCAGGCACCGCGGCTTGTGTGCTTGAAGAGGTTGGGGTGCCTCTATTTTTTCAAGCGCACCACGACCTAGGGGGTGCAAGTCACGGCCCATGTCCTCCAATAGGGAGGGTTCGGTCTTTGTCTAAGGGGCGGTTCGCGACCCTAAATGGGAAATTAAGGGAAGCCAAGGTTTTAGGCTTGGGGAGGCTCGGGGATTCAAACGTAAGCGCTCGGGATGAATTCTACTACCCGGTTTAGTATAATTCAAGGTCATGAAGGCTAGTATTTGTTTCCAAAACATTTATTTGGATTGGAGATTGATAATTATCAATTGTTATTTGTGACTAGGATTATCGTTAAGGCTCAGGACTGAGGATCATGCTCGGAACTATTCCTTATCCATTGCTTGGGATTCGAGGTAAGAAAACTACTCCCGTGTGGTTGTGAACAGGTATGAGATTCCCTGTAACTGAACGTATGTGCGTTCTATAACCTATATGATTATTATGTGCAATATGAAAGAACGGCCTAAGAGTGTCGGGCACTGATGATAAGCATACTGAACGCAGCTCGGCCTAAGCGAGCTGGGATCATCTATATAACCAGAGGGCTCGGCCTAAGGGCACCGACACCTAATTGTTTGTATTACTGATCATGATATATGTTGAAAGTATATGTTTATCGATGTCTATATTTATATCGGTATTTTGCTGATTAGTTTAACTAATTGAATTGAAGATGATTACATGCTCTTGTTGCTATTCATGTTTGTTGTTGTTTATGGTTTTCTTACTGGGACTTAGCTCACGGGTGCTACGTGGTGCAGGTAAAGGCAAAGGAAAATTGGACCAACCATGTAACGCCCTACTTCCTTAGAGCTGTTACTAAGTGAGTTTTAAAACGAAAAATGTGCAATGAACTCGCTAACCGAGGTTTCTAAAACAAAAGTGTGACTAAGCAAAAGTTAAGGCTGTAATCTTTAAAAATGCGTTGTTTCATTGAAAATTTCTAGTATTTAACATTTGGGATCCCAAAATAAGGTTTGAAAACTATTTACAACTTAAAATAAGTTTACAGTCGATTAATTATTAAAATCACAGATTATTACAGCCATTTCTCAAATAACCCCCAACCAAAGCAGTCGGGCAGGCCAAACATGTACGCGTCGCTTCACGCTCTCTGTACTCATGGCTGGTTGACTCAATCTTTGCCCTTACCTGCAACACAGAGCACCCGTGAGCCGAAGCCCAGCAAGAAAACTCATACCGTACATAACATATGCGATTTATATAGTTAACATATCAGATAATCCACAGATAAACAAGTATTCCATCAGACTAAACAAACACGGCCATGCTGTCCCAGAGGCATTACCAAAGCCTGGGGTCTCGGTCCTCACCGTAAGGATATCCCCTGTATCCATTGGGGTCCCACCCTGTCTACAAGCACTTCACATGCTAAGTGTTACTTTCGGCCCCACTGCCGTTCTCGGCCTTTCGCCGTTCTCGGCTCCCTTGCCATTCTCTGCTCCTTGCCGTTTCGGCTCTTTTGCCGTTCCCGGCTCCGTTGCCGTTCATTCTTACTATAATCACAAATAGCATAACTCAAATAACATTCAAACATATATCAATTCAATTAAGTCTGCACCCTAACATGTAATGCAATATAGGGTCGTGCCCTGATATCAATTCAATTAAGTCTGCACCCTAACATGTAATGCAATATAGGGTCGTGCCCTGATATCAATTCAATTAAGTCTGCACCCTAACATGTAATGCAATATAGGGTCGTGCCCTGCAATCACACTATGGGCCCATGCCCTGTCCTACAGGTGCTATAGTTTTCTTACCTGTCAATATGATAGCTTTCACCACTTGACTCCTTGAGCACGATCCCACTCGAGCCCTAGCGCACACCTAAACACAGCCATAGGTCAAAGTCATCATCGAACCTCAAGTCCGAAAACCTAGCCTCGGGACCAATCCCGAGCCCCCCCCGGGAAGTCCTAGATCCACAAAACAAGATGGTGGAATCGAACCCCGAACCCTAGGTCAAAATCCCTTAAAAATAACCCAAAAACCCCTTTCTGGGAACAGGGTAGCGCTCAGAAGAGAGCGCTATAGCGCTACAAGCAGAACCGCACCACCCAGAAACAGGGCCTAGCGCTACAGCACCCAAAGACTAGCGCTGTAGCGCTAGTTGCAGGCAAGCAACCCTCATTTTCTTTTTCTGCGATTTCTTTGAGCCAATCTCAACCCAAACTTCCCCAAATATTTACCAAACTCAAAATCAAGCTTATAGACACTCTCCACTCATCCCAAGCATCCCAAATCCTCAAAACCCAAGCACATTCATCCCAAATCACAAAATTTACCATGATTAACCCTATACCCAGAAATTCAGTCAAACATCAAAGTTAAAGGCTTAGAATTCATACCGTTGATGCAATTTCGACCTTGATTCAATTCCTAGACCTCCTTAGCTTGCTCTTCCTCAAAGCTTGCCCAGAAATTCCCCTAAAGTTCCCATCATTCAGCTTAATTACACAACTTAAACCAGTCAAACCCAAAAACTGAAAACCCTAAAAACTTACCTCAAAAGTTGATGTGTTCTTGCTAATCCCTTGCCAAATCTTCAAGTCTAGCTTAGGATCCTTGATGCTCAGCCTATCCTAGCTCTCCACTAAGCTTTGCTCCAAGAAATTTGAAGAGAAATGGTGCTAGAATCCACAAACCGCCCCTTTTGGAAAAACCCCTCTGTTTTCTCTCTTTTTCTTTTTCTTCCTTTTTCTTTCTTTTCCACAGCCATCTAACTCTCTCTATCAATCCCACTAAATATATAAAGCCTCATTAAACTTATCTCTAAGAAGCCAATTGACCAAAATGCCCTCCCTACTAATTCTAAACCTTTTTGTCCACGTAGGGCCATTTTAGTCAGTTTACCCAATTCCCGCTAATTCCTCAAGTGTCTCTAATATTTTCCCGTTGCTTCCCAATACCTGATAAATCACCAAATATGTATTCCTCATCATCAAAATTAATCTCAATATATTCTCTAAATTCCTGTTTATACCCCCAGGCCCGCCCCGAGCCGGGTATAAATTCTCACCTGGACTTTTCCGCTAATCTGCTCTCTCTGGGATCGTCTCGAGTCACACATCACAGATACATCCACATCACAATGTGGTCTCAACAATCAGCACATATCAATACAGTTATGCCCAAAATGGCCAAAATTACAATTATGCCCTTCTAACACAATCAGGGCCTACATGCATACTAATACACATAGTCATGCATCTCAAATAGTCAAATAGTCATATAACATGCTTTAAATCATAACCATGCATTTTACTCATTAAAGTCACACATAAATCCCAATATTCCCTCCAGGCACACTAATCAAGGCCCTTAAGCCTTATTAGTGAATTTGGGTCGTTACAAACCATGAGTTGGAGAGCTCTGGGGCAGAGTGTACATCAACAGTTGCTTGACTGCCATAGCCAAGGGAATTTACAAGAATTAAAGCTCTAAACTATATTTTTCCGTTAGACTGCCTCATGTTGTATCAATTTTTTAGAGTTTTTTTTCATCATGTAGATACTATTTTTAGGATCCCATGTATCAAGCATTTGTTTAAATGAAAATCAATTGTTTATGATCAAAATATTTTAACCCTAACCTGCTAGTTGACTTTAGGATCACATTTATGTTCAAACAACTTGATTAACAAGTCTCGCACTATTTTAAACACACAGTGTGACGGTCTTGGTTATCCAGGGCATTACAAAGATAGTAGGGAGTTGTCTGTGGATCTGATTGAGCTACTGATGGATGACTTTGATATGATCTTGGGGATGGACTGGTTATCAAAGTATTGGGCGATGATAGACTGCAAGCGAAGAATGGTGACCTTTGAACCTGAATGTATTTGTGGGGACAGTGAGTGGGCGACGAGTACCTATGATTGCTACATTGAAAGCTAGAGACCTAATGTTAGAAGGTTGCATAGGATTCCTAGCAAACATAGTGGATACCTCTAGGACTGCTTTAGTTGGACCGGGTGAGACCAGACTAGTATGTGAGTTTCCTGATGTATTCCCAGTAGACCTGCCAGGGTTGCCACCACACCAAGAGATCGAGTTCATCATAGAGTTGGTGCCAGGGGCAGAGCCAGTATTTAGGACACCTTATAGGATGGCTCCAGCAAATTTGAAGGAATTGAAGATTCAGTTGTAGTAGTTACTGGATCTAGGATTCATCAAACCTAGTTTTTCGCCATGGGGCGCTCTAGTGTTGTTCATCAAGAAGAAGGATTGATATTTAAGGATGTGCATTGACTACAGAGAGCTGAATAAGTTGACCATTAAGAATAAGTATCCACTTCTCAGGATCGACAACTTGTTTGACCAGCTACAGGGGAAGACGGTTTTCTCTAAGATTGATCTTTGATTTGGCTACCATCATTTAAGGATTAAAGAGGAGGACATACCAAAGACCACATTCCGTACGAGGTATGGACATTATGAATTCCTGGTCATGTCCTTTGGATTAACCTATGCCCCAACAGCTTTTATGGACTTGATGAATAGGGTCTTCAAGGATTATTTGGATAAGTTCGCAATCGTAGTCATTGACGATATACCAGTGTACTCCCATTCAGAGACAGATCACGAGTAGTATCTTCGTTTGGTACTACAGTGGTTGAGAGAGCATAGGTTATATGCTAAGTTAAGGAAATGTGAGTTTTGGTTGCCCCAAGTAACATTTCTGGGCCACAATGTGAGTAATGAAGGGATTCTGGTGGACCCAAGCAAGATTGAGGCAGTGAGAGATTGGCCCAGGCCAAGCAGTGTACCAGAGGTTAGGAGCTTTTGTGATTAGCCGGGTACTATCGGCAGTTTGTTGAGGGATTCTCCAGAATAGCCACATCGTTGACTGAACTGACATGTAAGAAGACCAAGTATGTCTGGACAAATAAATGTGAGAACATTTTCAAGGAATTGAAACGACGACTGATCACCGCTCCGATATTAAGTCTTCCATCAAACAATGAGAAGTTTGTAGTCTATTGTGATGCTTTGAGGCAAGGTTTGGGGTGTGTATTGATGCAAGCCAGAAAAGTGATAGCTTATGCATTGAGACAGCTGAAGGAGTATGAGTAGAGGTATCCCACTCATGATCTAGAATTGGAGGTGGCGGTATTTGCACTAAAGGTTTGGAGGCATTATCTGTATGGAGAGAAGTGGGAAATATACACCGACAATAAGAGTTAAAAGTATTTCTTTATTCAGAAGGTTCTCAATATGCACCAAAGATGTTGGCTAGAATTGGTCAAGGACTACGATTGTGACATTTTATACCATCCTGGGAAGGCCAATGTGGTGGCCGACGCATTCAGTCGGAAGGGCCCAGGGCAGTTATTCAGTGTGAGGCAGATATCAAAAGAGTTAGTTGAGGAGATGACTAGAGCAAGAATTGAATTGGTAGTTGGACAGCTAGCCAATATCACACTTCAGTTCACGCTCCTTGAGAGGATCAAGGAATCACAGAAGGAGGATCCATAGTTGAGAAAGCACTGGGAGGATGTCTTAGCCAGAGTGGCTAGAGAATTTTCTATTTCAGAGGTGGGCCTACTCAGGTATAATGGTCGGATTTGTGTTCCGATGGTTTCCGATATCAGGCGAGAGATTTTAGATGAGTATCATACTACTCCCTACTCCTTACATCCGGGTACAACAAAGATGTACCAAGACTTGAGAACTTTGTAATGGTGGTCGGGGATGAAGAGTGATGTATTGGATTGTGTAGTTAAGTGTTTAACCTGTCAGCAGGTGAAGGTTTCACATCAAAGGCCAGCAGGGTTGCTGCAGCCTTTAGGGATTTTAAAGTGGAAATGGGAGGATATCACCATGGACTTTGTGGTTGGATTACCGAAGATAGTAGGACAGTATGACTCTGTGTGGGTGATTGTGAATAGGTATACCAAATCAGCCAACTTTTTTCCTGTTAAAACAACTCATACAGTGGAGCAATATGCTGAGCTGTATGTGAAGGAAATTGTGCGACTTCATAGGGCTCCGAGGTCAATAGTATCCAAAAGGGACCCCACCTTCACCTCTAAGTTTTGGGAGAGCCTGCAGAAGGCTATGGGCACACAGTTGCGGTTTAGTACCACCTAACATCCTAAGACGGATGGACAGTCTGAGTGGATGATTCAGATACTAGAGGATATATTGTGGGCATGTGTGCTAGATTTTGGGGGATCTTGGAATAAGTATCTCCCTTTGATTGAGTTTTCATACAATAACAGCTATCAGGTGACTATTGGAATGGCTCCGTATGAAATGCTATATGGGAGGAAGTGCAGATCGCCCGTCCATTGGGATGAGATGGGTGAGATGAATTATTTAGGTCTTGAGGCTATACAGAGGACCAATGAGGCGATTGAGAAGATTAGAGCTCGGATGCTCATCTCCTAGAGTCGACAGAAGAGTTACTCAAACTTAAGACGCATGAGTGTAGAGTTTCAAGTCGGTGGTCATGTGTTTCTCAAAGTTTCTCCCTTGAGAGAGGTGAAACAATTTGGAGTGAGAGGCAAGTTAAGTCATAGATTTTTTGGCCCCTTTGAGATTCTGGAATGGGTTGGAGAGGTAGCTTACTGATTGACTATGCCTCTAGCTTTATCAGGGGTTTAGAACGTATTTCATGTGTCCATGCTCCAGAAGTACGTATCAGATTCTACGCATGTTCTAAGCTATGAGAACCTTGAGCTAGATCAAGATTTTTCTTATGAGGAGAAGCCTGTTCAGATTCTAGACTGAAAAGATAAAGTCTTGCAGAACTAGACCATTTCCTTAGTAAAAGTGTTGTGGACGAATAGCAAAGTAGAAGAGGCAACTTGGGAGCTTGAGGCTGAGATGCATGATCGATATCCCGAGTTATTCAGATAAATTTTGAGGATGAAATTTTTGTAAGGAGGGGATAGTTGCAACGTCCCAAATTTGTTAATAAAGCTTAGTGCCTTGTGTTGACAGTGAAATCTCGTCAACAAAATTAGATCGGAAAACTCAAAGGAAAGTATGGAGATATTTGGATAAGAACTTAGAATGAACTTATGGAAGGATAAACACAGATCAACTATGGGGTTAGCCTTTGTATATTGCTTAATAGCTTAAGTGTACAATGAATTTTCCAACCCCTTATTCTGAGGGGTCAAGCTCTATTTATAGCTGGGGTCTAATGGCCCCTTATACATGGTGGTCCCTCGGGACAAAATAGTACATGAGTACACTGTCAGGATAATAGCACAGGTGGTAGTGGTGTTGGAAGAGTGGTGATCTACTCTAGTACGTGTCAGGGGTCTGCAAAAGTACTCCTGTCTTAATACCATATTATGCCTCCACTACTTGTTGGGTAAGGACCTCATGAGCATGATGAGAGAGTCCTAACCATGTACCATTCTTGTACTTCCACTACCTATCTGGTGTGGACACCTGCATCACTCGTACTCTAACACTTCTTGGTATGTAGGCTCATTCTGTATCTCTTCTGGCTTCATGTCCAATCGTTGTGAGGCCATTTCTGACCTTCCCCGACTACATGTTCAAGAGGCCTTTGGTGGAAGGCCATGGGGCGATTGGGGTGCTTGGTCATCGAGGTGAGGTACGCCTTTCTTGGCGCGAGACACTTGGCCTCACTATGCGAGGCTATGCAAAGGGTGCCTCACTTGGCACGAGACCCATGGCGCGAGACCCTTAGTGAGAGGCCCCTGGGTGCGCAGGGGCATGTCATCTCGCGAGGCGCAGGTGGTGCGAGGCACCTGGGTGCGCGAAGGTGTGCCATCTTGCAAGGCGCAGGTGGTGCAAGGCACCTAGGTGCATGGAGGCGTGTCATCTCACGAGGCATAGGTGGTGCGAGACTCCTTGGTGCGCGAAGGCATGCCATGAGAGGCACTAGGGTTCGCAGAGGCGTGCCATCTCGCGAGGCGCAGGCGGCGCGAGGTGCCTGGTGCATTGGGGCGTGCCATCTCACGAGGGGCAGGTGGCGCGAGGCGCCTGGGTACGCGGAGGCGTGTCATCTTGCGAGGCGTAGGTGGTGCGAGGCACTTGGGTGAGTGGAGGTGTGCCATCTTGTGAGGCGCAGGTGGTGCAAGGCACCTGGGCGCGTGGAGGCGTGCCATCTCGCGAGGCGCAGGTCGCGCCAAGCGTTTGGTGCATGGGGGCATGCCATCTCGTGAAGCGCATGTGGCGCGAGGCACCTAGTGCACGGGGGTGAGGCCGCGAGAGCCTCGGCGTGGCTGGTACGCGAAACGTCTTGGGGTGTCTTGGGGGCCGCGAGTCGCTTGTCTCCTTGTGGTGTTGCGAGTCCAAGCGCACAAGGCTCACCTACTAGGCGCTCGAGGCTGAGGCATCTACACGAGACCCAGGCGCGAGGCACTGGGCATGGCCAAGGCGTCTTCACGAGACATAGGCGCGAGGCACTTGATGCCTTGTGTAAGGGTCTTGCAACGTGAGTGGGCCTTACAGGAGTTTGGACTTGATTGCTTGGGACTTTTTACCGGTGTGGAATCCCTTGTCCCTTATTTGGCATAAAGTGACTTTGTGAGGCCTAGGGTCTTGCAAATATCCGGCTTCTTGGTGGCACGTGATGACCTTCTGACTCTATAGCATACTTGGCGCCTTTAGTGCCCCTTAGTCGCTCACTTCAATAAGGAACTAGAAACCTTTATTTTTTTCTTGGTGGGTTTTTGGTATCCACACCTTGATTAGCATGTCGGAAGGACAATAATAGATTTAATTATTTTATTATGTGGATTAAATGATTATGTGATTAGAAATGCATGTTTAGGTGAATTAAATATGCATGTGAGCCTAATTTGGTTATTAGAGACATATTTGTAATTTTGGCCCGTTGAGGGCATAAATGTGAATTATATGTGTATTGTGCTTGAGACCACGAGATTGTGATGATATATTTGTGATATGTGATCTGAGACGGCCCTAGGGAGCGGAATAACAAAATAGTCACAGCGGGGTCAAATATCAGGCTCAAGGGAGCCTAGGGGTATTTTGGAAACAAAGCACGTGTTCGGGATTTACCGGGTAACGGGTAGTGATTTAGCAATTATTTTGGTATGTCGGAGATTAAATAGGGAACCATGGGAACACTTGAGGAATTAGCAGGATATGGATGATGACGAATTCACCCTTGGTGGCATTGAAGGGCTAGGCATTTATCTAGGGGCATGTTGGTCTTTTGGTGGTTAGGCTAGACTTAGGTAATCTAGAATCAACCAGAAACCTAAGTCAATCTCTCAGCCTACTCTCTCTCTCACGTTTCCTTCTCTCTCACTCCCTTTGGTGAGGTTTTGGAACTCTAAGGGGAAAATCACTGTAATTTCTAAAATCAATGAGGATTTGAAGCTAGAAGTGATGGGGGATTAGCTCAGGGTCGAGATCATCACAGAGGTAAGGTTTAGAGCAAGATTTTTATGAATTTCTCTGGGTTTTTAGTGTTTTGGGGATTTTGAACTTAAGTGGTTGAATTTAAGTTGTAATGAGGTTTTGTTCTGTTTCTTTTGGTTTATGTACTGCTCTGAGTATAGTGTAAGTGATTTGGGGCTTAGTTATGGCATTAGAGTATGTTTGGATTGATTTGCATGGGGTTTAGAAATCTGAAAATGCTAAAAAATTTGGGTTCAAGGGGTTGCGCCGCGGTGCTATTTCTGAGCGTGGCGGCCCGCATGAACTCGGGAGTCCTTGGGGATTTGCTGAATCACCTCAGCGCCCCGACCCTGGGCAAGGTGCACCGCGGCACGTATCCAGAGAAATCGAGAGTTGGGCTCTCTGACTTGTAGAGGGTCGCGGCTCTAAATGTAGGGGCGTCACGGCTCTAATTGAGGGTGTCGCAGCGCAAACAAGGGTTTTTAGCCAAATTAGGGTTTTAAGCTCGGGAACACAAACCTTAGGGCTCGGGAAGGATCCTACTACCCCGTTTAGTAGGATTTGGGAAGTTCTTATTTGGTTTAGGACTTGATGGATTATTATTATTGATGTGTTGTGACTAGGTTTTACATCAAGGTTCGGGTTTAGGGGATCGTGCTTAGGATTGCAGTAATCAATCAGCTCAGGACACAAGTAAGAAAACTATTTGTGCCCGTAGAGCAGGGCATGGCCCCATTATGTGTGTTTCAGAGCATGGCCCCATTATGTGTGTTTCAGAGCATGGCCCTATTATTTGTGCTTGATATGTGTTTTAATACTTGTAAATGTTGTACAATGTTTGTATGATTTTAAATGAACGGCGATGGCTGAGAACGACGAAGGCCGAGAACGGCAAAGGCCAGGAATGGTGAAAGCATACTGAATGCAAGTCGATAGGGCAACACCCTCTAAGGGTGTTGTATTCACCCACTTGGTGAAGACTGTAAACCTAGTGCCTAGTAAATCCCTTGGGCTGGCATAGGCCGCTATATGCTTAATTTGTTGTTTGTTTAAGCTATATATTATTGAATTGAATTGTGATATGTTATGTGTTGAGTTTTCTTGCTGAGCTTCGGCTCACTGGTGCTCTATGGTGTAGGTAAGCGCAAGGGAATGGTCGACTAACCATGAGTTGGAGAGCGTGGAGCGGCGTGTACATGTTCGGCCTACCTAGCTACCACGGCCGGGGTTGTGTTTGCGGGATATGTTGTATTAGTTTGTTTTGTCACTTAGGTCGACTATATTGACATTTTTTAGTTGTAGCATATTTTCGAAACAGTATTTTGGGATCCCAAATTTATAAATTTTATGAATTTAAATGAATGTCCAAATCTTTATAGCTATTGTTTTCAAATAAGTCTTTATTTCAATTTAATCACATTTTTCAACCTAAAACCTCGATTAGCATGCTAATGGCACATTTATAAATCACATGGTAACGGCTCTAAGATAGTAGGGTGTTACATAAGGAAACAATATATAATTAAAGAGGTAAAATGATATATTATCTCTACTTTAATTATGAATCATTAATAGATGATTGAATTACATGCAATGATTAAATTGATGGACACTTTTTATATTTAAAAAGTACTCAAAAAATAATTGTCTATAATTACAAAAGTGTAGTCACATATTTTTGGTGGAATAATATTGAGATTAATAAATTAAGTTGATTATATTAAAGAGTTAATTAATAATCTAAATTTATTGGAGCTTGAAATTGTAGGTCTGTAGGTCTCGAGGTGGCTCTATAACACTATTCAAGGTAAGAGTTGAAATAGAGAAAAATTAGGAAAATGGCATATTTGGAAGAAATTTATTATTCGGGGTCAAATACGTAAATGAGACAAATTAATTACTTAATATATTAATTTTTTAAATAAAAAAATTAATTAATGTAATTTTCAAAAATAATTTTTAATTAAAATAATATTTTTAAAATAGGCATTTAAACATTTAAGATAATTAATTTTGAATTAATGAGTTTTATTTATTTAAATAATGTGAAAGGATAATTCAGATGATTCAAAATTGGTTTGAATTAATTTGAAATTTATTCATTAATTAATCTGATGAGAATAGTTATCATGTTTAGATAGTTTTGAATAAATGATTATTAAATAATATTTAAATAAAAGTGGTTAAGACAAATATCCCTAAAAAGGGATATGATATACGCCAATGAGAGTGCGTGTGACTAGGTCCAAGATCAATCTTGGATATTTCCTTTATTTAAGTAATTACTTATTTAATAATTGGTTTATAACTTGAATTTAGAATTTAGAATTTATTAACTCTTTTATAAATCTATCTTGATAGAAAAAAAATTTAAGCACAAAGAGATTCTAAACTTTTCACAGAGAGAAAAATTATATCGTATTATTTTTTTCTATCCCTGAAAATTATCTTAGACCTGAAAATTCCAAGACCTCATGTGTTCAGAATATCTTATGAATCACAAAATTTCCACCATAACTCTACATGCCACACGCGTCTTGAGGTGTAGAGATACATTATGGAAGATCTTGGTCTGAGTATTTTGGAGACTGCTTTGGATTGGATGTTTGTAGGAGATACAAAAAGATAGTGAGGAATCTTGATGGTTCTACAACTGGTAAATTCCTTATCATTTCTACGTCTTTGATTAATGTACGTGTAACGCCCTACTGCCTTAGATCCGTTACTAAGTGAGTTTAAAATGTGCAATTAACTCGCTAATCGAGGTTTTAGGACAAAAAGTGTAATTAAACCATAATTAGAGTCATAAATTTGAAAATAAACCTTTCATTGAAAATTATAAAGCGTTTAACATTCGGAATCCCAAAAACAATGTTTAGAAATATATACAACTCAAAATATAACCAGAGTCGACTAAACGACAAAATTTAAGTTTAGTACAATCATCCCCCAAAAGCACCCCTGGTCGTGGCGGCCAGGCAGACCAGACATGTACGCGCCGCTCGTCACACTCACCATACTAAAGGCAGATCGACTTTCCCCTTTCCTTTACCTGCACCATAGAGCACCCATGAGCCGAACCCCAACAAGAAAACTCTCACAAGAAGATAATATATGCATATCAAACACTTAATATAAAATCAAGCCATTATCAGGCTATACACGTACGGCCATGCTGTCCCTAGCGCTTTACCAGGCCCTGGGTTCGTGGTCTATACCGTAAGGATATCCCAGGTATCCCTTGGGGTCTCGCCCTGGAAACTCGCACTCCGCGTGCTAAACACTGCTCCCAGCCCCTTGCCGTTCTCGGCCTTCACCGTTCCAGTCCATCGCCGTTCCCGGCCATCGCCGTTCCCGGCCATCGCCGTTCCACCATTTATATACACACATAATATAACTAAATAGATATTTAAACACATATAAATGCAATCAAAGGGGCACGCCCTGCAACACAGTTATATAGGGCCGAGCCCTGCAACTAAATCATATAGGGCTGAGCCCTGCAACACAAGTTCTACGGGAATAGTAGTTTTCTTACTTGTGTCCCGAGCTTTCCAAGCACCGATGTCCCAAGCACAGTTCCCTAGTCCGAGCCTCGCCGAAACCCTAGTCACAACGCATTAACAATATCAACCCATCAAGTTCTTATCCATTAAATAGCTTTGGGTCATAATTCTAATCTCTGGGATGTTGAATTCTATCAATCCGGGTGATAAAATCCGTCCCGAGCCTTAACTATTAGGTTCCTAAGTAAAATTCCACTAAACGCCCTGCATCTTGAACTAGGGCTGCGGCCCAACCCCTTAAGGGCCGTGGCTTGCCTCAAAACAGAGGATAAACTCCTCCCTGGAAACACACACGGGCCGCGGCATGCTTGGCCAAGCGCCGCGGCGCGCCCCACGGTCAGTGGCCTCCCCAGGCCTTGCGTGCACACGGGCCGCGGCATGCCCCTCCTAGGGCCACGGCCCTCACGTCCAAACCCAGAAAACCACCATTTTTCCCTGCATTTCCTTTGAGCCAATCCTTCTAAAATCATCCCAACTCAATACCTAAACCCAAAATTAAGCTTGAGCCTCCCTACCACATCATCTAAGCTCCACAACAAATCCAACACAGTCTTATAAACTCAACCCACAGCAAAATTTGGCTCATGATTCTGGTTCACATGCAACTTACAACTCTAACTATAATTCTATTGAAACTCAAGGAATTTTAGAGTTTAGACCCCTTACCTCAGCTGATGAATTCAAGCTTCCACTAGCACCTCAACCTCCAAAGTTCACCTCTTCCAAGCTCCAACCCTCAAGCTCCCAAAATCCTAGCTCCAATTCCTTAGTTTTGACTGGTTTCCTCCAAGATATCACTAAGCCTCCAAGAGAATAAGAGAAACCGAGTGAGGGAGAAGGAGTGGGTCGGTTCCTAAGTTCTGAGAGCTCCTAATGTTTTGTTTATTAAACTTAGTCTCTAAGGTTACCTCAAGGCTCGAGGTACCAAAAACGTCCCCGAGGGAAAAATGGTAAATTTCCCCAATATTCCCTCCTAGACATTCTAACCTCAAATATATATCCAAATATTTATTTCCATAACCCGATAACCCCATAAAATAACTAACACCTGAATTACCCCTCGACTCACCTCGAGTCGGATTTTCGACCTCGTTGTGACTTTCAAGCTAACCGCTCCCTAGGACTGTCTCGGATCGTGCAACACAGATATATCGCAGGTATATCACAATTATCACATTTATGCCCTCATCTGGCTAAAGTCACAATCATGCCCCTAATAACCACACGGGGCCCACATGCATATTTAATTTACCTAAACATGCATTACTAATCACATAATCACACAAATTCACATACTATAACAATAATTCACATATTGCCCTCCAAGCATGCTAATCAAGGACCCTTAGCCTTATTAGCAAATTTGGGTCATTACAGTACGCATGTTAATGGATCCAGTTATTTCAAGTTTGTTTAAATAAAAAATTGTGAATATTTTGTTGCGCACATGGTAAACCAGTTACCAACAATTGGTACGAGAGTGGTCATTAATCTTTACATACATTAATTGTTGTATGGGTAAAATATGCATTCTTCTATAATTGTAATATGTGATGAACGGATGGATGTTTGTTTGATGAATGTATGTTCTTAAGAGTCATTAATTATATGGTGTTTTGGGTTTAGGAATCGTTCTTAATTTTTTTTCTAGATAGACAAAATTGTAAGCCATATAGGGCATAGGATTTTTTGTAATTTAATTATCTGTATTAGTATAATTATTTTCAAAAGGATGTAATCCCGAGCCCCAAGCACCAAAAGTGTCGAGACCCTCTCGGTACCTCCTACCCGAGCACGCCAGATGCACCAAGCCCAACACCAAGGCGCCTATGCACCGCACGCACTAGGCACTCGTGCACCCGAGCCTCCAGCTGCGCCCTTAGCTGCGCCCATGGGTGCCTAGCTCCTCGCGCCCCTGTCGCATGTCTGGCTCGCTTCAAATGCACACCTGCCCTAGCATCTTGGTGTGAAGGTGGCTCTCAAGCCGCCCGCACCAAGTCGAGCCCCTTATTTCAAACTACCACCACTGTAATGATCCACTACTCTAGACTAATTGGACCATTAACGAAACTATACATAAAATCCTTAAAGAACTTACATTTGCGAAAATACCATAATTTATTGAGTAACTTGCAAAATAAGAGTTATTTACAAAGTAAATACCAAAACGGATATGGGATCCCATTGTCTTTAAAACAAAAACATACTTTAAAATAATAAGACATTACATAACTAGTGCGGAAAATACATGTAAAAAGACATAAAACCGAAACTACATCCTCGAATCGAATAACGCTCGGCCCCTTGACTCCATTCATCATCGATACACATCCTCCAAGCGTCACGAATCTTACCGCCTCTAAAGCTTATTTTCCTGCACATAAAACAGAAAGGAATGAGCCTAATGCCCAGCAAGGAAAATCTAACACAAAATCATATACATAATTTCATAAGAAAACATAAAGACTTAACATAATACATATAACATACACTTATTATAATGGCCATTATTACTTGGGGTCCCATAGACTAAACAAGCATATGCCCATGGGATTAGTGGGGTCCTACTAGCTAAGTAGGTCATATGCCCATAACCCATTTGGGGTCTTGTTAGTCATATGGGTCATATGCCCAAGCCTACAAACATACACATATACATATCATAACACTTTTAATAACATAAAACATATAGATAACATAATCACATAACATGTTGATTCTAGCCTATTTCCTTACCAAAGTTACCGGGATTATGGACTGAGTTGGGACTTTTGGAACACTCCTAAAACCATAAGAAAGAGTGAGTCTAAGAAAGGAGATGAAATGAAAGAGATGGAAAGACTAAACCATAAAAAAACATACTTACCGACTTATATGCTTAAGAGCTTGGATTCCCTAACCAAAATAAGAATAAGGTTAGGGGACTGAGTAGAAGGTTTTGAGAAAGGAAATAACATAAAATATAGGAAGGAACTAGAGTTTTGGGTTTACCTCAAAGATTGCAAGATCAATCTAACCTCCACCGAAATACTATAGAACTTACTTCCCAAAGTGTTTGATAAGCTTATGATGTTTAAGCTTATAGTTTTTCCCCAAACCAAGTGTTTACACTCTCACACTCACTTAACACTAGCAGCTTCTGAACTTAGAGCAAATGGTGAATAATGGCTGGGTACTAGGTCCTATTTATAGAGTTTGGGAATGAAAATATCTTGATTTTACTTGAATAAAAATAATGGCTTTTTAGGTGAAAATCATTTGAATAATCGTTCAGCAGAGGCTGAAGACTCGTTCAAAAGATGCTGGACTGTTGAAGGAGTTTGAATGGCTGAAAGGAAAAGAATTCAAAAGTATTTGAAAACATGCTGGTGGAGGCGATATATCGCCCCCTATAGGCGATATATCGCCTGGACCTCTGTTCCCGAGGCGACCGTGCATCGATTCGTGTTTTCCGTATCTACGTGCTGCGATATATCGCCCCCTATAGCTGCGATATATCGGCATACGCTGAATATTTAAACACGAATTTACACATTTTTAGCTAAGTTTGAATGGAGTAAACAGCCTTGACTAAGCCCTCAACGTACTCAAAGCTGCTGACTGGCCCTATAACATTCAAACTTTACCCTTATTTAATTTAATCCTCAAAAATACTTAATCCTTAATTACCATTCAAAACATGTGCTTAAAATCCTATTGGTTGATGTCTAAACCTTATAATATAATAATATAATCATTAATATCAGTCACATTAATCAAACCTTAGGTTATACTTAATATTCTTAAACTATAGGTTAAACTTAGAAAATCTATAAGTATTACTATGAGTGTCCAAATAATTCCCGGTCTGAACCAAAAATCCATAGTAACAAAGATAACACTAAACATACTATAATACTACTAAACAAATAGCTAAGTAAAGTTCTTGGACTCTAAACCACCTAGCTCCTTACTCGTGCCCTAGGGTGGCTCGTTGTTTCCTTGAACTTTTGAGCTTGGCCCAAATTGTTAATTAGGATTTTAAAATTGTAATTAAATTTTGAATTAAGTGGTCCAAGTTCAAAATGGGCCTAAATGACTAATCGGGCTTTAATTAGCCAAGATCAATATTTTTAAAATATTTTTTAAAAATTATTGAAGTTATTTATAATTCAAAATTGGGTTGATGGCATAAAAATAATAGAAGGCCCAAAAGATGGAGATGGAGGTTCTACATGATTCCTTAGTTTTATTTTTATTTTATTTTGTAATTTATTGCAAGTGTGTAATTTTTCTAGAAATATCCAAAACACTTGGCTCGCATTTATTTATTTATTTATTTACTGTATTTATATATATGTTTGGATGTATTAAATGTGTTTAATAGCATTTTCATGCATTTTAACATGCCATACATATTACCCACACAATATCTAACTAAAGCAAGCATCTCATACGAGTAGCAACATGTTTTGATTAGAATCGTCATATTTGATTATATGCTTTTATTTGATGAATCATATAATTAATCTAGTTTAATCTAATACAGGTTCGTGAGTTGATTTTAAGTGTTAATTTCAAACCTATTTGATAATTAATTTTATTAGATAGACAAATGATATTCTTAATAATTAGAGAATTTATAGATTAGATAGTTTAAGGGCCCATTTAGTGTATTGATTAAATCTTGTTTTATGTTTAAATGTTTACTGAGATTTAGAATATCATTTGGTAAATTAATTGGATTAATTTAATTAATTAAAAAGCATAGGATGTTTTGAAAAAACACATATTCTAAAATAGTGAGTGGGAGAATGATATGCAACAATAACTCTTATGGTCTCCATTATTAGTTAACACCGATGTTTCATGGAAAGGGCCTTGAAGGGCTTTTGTTTGCGTCCCCCTAAGGAAGTTTTCTGACTATTTTATTTTTCAAGGTTAACTTCTTTAATTTTAAGACTAGGATTGAATGATGTATTTCAAGTTTGATTGACCCTAAGGCACACTCTTGAGTTAAGTCATTAATCTAAAATAATGGGTTACACTCACAAAGGTTGACTAGGCTTTCGAGCGGACTAGTTAATCTTGACCAAACAAGCAATTGTTCGTAAGTCAAAAGAGAAAATAATTGATTTTAATTTTTCACTTATGAATTTGAGAATTGTCTCAAAATTAATTTGAAATTAGTCTGACCTACCCTAAGGCAGGTCCATTAATTGTCAAATTAATTTATCGCAGCAATAGAAATAATTATTTTTTATGTTTTGTTTAAATTTGTTGCATTCATGCATCATATTTACTATTCCAAAATTATTGATATTTATAATATGTGCTAAATTTAATTTTGTTTTATTTATTTATTTTAGTAATAATGTCTAGCTCAAACCCTGTTACTGGTTTACTTGCAAATGAGAAACTCACTGGTGATAATTTTATTAAATGGAAATCAAACATGAACATTGTGTTGATTTGTGAGAACCACGAGTTTGTCTTTATTGAGGAATGTCTTGAGGTCCCTACTGCCAGTCCTCCCAAAACTGCTAGGGAGAAGTATGATGCTTGGATTTTTTCCAACAACAAGGCTAAATGCTACATGCTTGCTAGTATGAGTGTTGACTCAGAAAGAAGCATGAAGAAATGGAGACTGCATATGAGATATGGGAGTCTCTTCAAGCCATGTTTGGACAGCAATCTGATCAATGCAGACATGAGGCTAATAGATCCTATATGAACATCAAAATGAAGAAGGGAGTTTCTGTCAGAGAACATGTCCTAAACATGATTAATATAATGCATGATGCTGAAGTTCATGGAGCAACCAATCATGAGAGGACTCAAGTTAGCTAGATACTTGAATCACTTACACCAGCTTTTTCCACATTCACTACTAATTATGTTATGAACAAGTTGGAGTACAATATGACTCAGGTGTTAAATGAGTTTCAGACTTTTGAATCACTCAATAAGAGTAATTCAAAAGTAGAAGAAGCAAATGTTGTTGATTCTAAGCCCTCCTCTTCAAAAGGGAAAAATAATAAGAGAAAGAAATCTCATGGCAAGGAAATTGACAAATAGGAAAGGAAGCCTAAAAAGTCATCCAAAGGCAAGGAGAAGAGATAACAAAACATCCAAGAAAAAGTAGCCCAATGGGACATGCTTTCATTGTGGAGTTGAGGGTCATTGGAAGATAAATTTTCCTAAGTATCTCTCGGATCTAAAAGAGAAGAAGAAAGGTAAATATGATTTACTTATTTTAGAAGCCTATTTAGTGGAAGAAGATACATCAAATTGGATTGTTGATTCTGGTGCCACTAATCATGTTTTCTTTTCTTTATAGATTCTTAATTCTTCGAGGGAGCTTGTTGATGAGGAGGTGACTATGAGAGTTGGAAGTGGTCAGATCGTCTCTGCCAATGTAGTTGGAACAACCTGTTGAGAATTTGATAAAAATAAATTTCTTCTTTTGGACAGTGTTTTTTTTTCGTGGATTTACTAGAAACTTAATTTTTGTTTCTATGTTGCATGAACAAGGTTTTGATATTTCTTTCAATAATAATTCGATTTTTATCTCTAGATTTGGTATCGAAATCTGTCATGCAAAATTAATTGATGGGTTGTATAAACTAAAGGTAAAAGAACGATCAATCTACAACTCTAAAATGTTTAAAGTTGCTAACCCAAGATCTATTAAACGTCAAAAGACTAATTCCGATAGTGAAACATATCTATGGCATTTGAGATTGGGGCTTACTAGTTTGGATAGGATTAATAGACTAGTAAAGGAGGGTCCTTTCAAAGAATTAACTGTTTGTTCTCTTCTAGTTCGTGAATCCTGTTTGGATGGCAATATGACCAAAAGACATTTCTCTGCAAAATGTTCAAGAGCCATAGAACCACTCCAACTTTTACACACTGACGTGAGTGGTCAACTTAATGTACAAGCGAGAGGAGGATTTGAATATTTCGTCACATTTATTGATGATTATTCAAGATATGGTTACCTATACTTAATGCAAAAGAAATATGAAACTTTTGGAAAGTGTAAAGAATTTCAAGCAGAAGCTGAAAAGAAATTAGGTAAAAAAAAATAAAAGTTTGTCGATCTAATCGAGGAGGAGAGTACTAGGATTATGTATTCGAGGACCACTTGCGTGAGCATGGAATTCAATCCCAACTCACTGCACCTGGAACGCCACAGCAAAATGGTGTTTCAGAAAGAAGGAACAAGATGTTATTAGACATGGTTAGATCAATGATGAGTTATTCATCATTGCCACTGTCATTTTGGAGCTATGCAATTCAATGAGCAATGTACATATTGAATGTTGCTCCATCTAAGTCAATCTAGAAGACACTGTTAGAACTATGGAATGGTACTAAACCTATTTTACACCATTTTCGTATTTGGGAAAATCCAGCACACGTGCTGAAAGGAAAGACTGGAAAGTTGGACTCAACCACTGAATTGTGCATGTTTGTAGGGTATTCCAAAGAGACTAGAGGTGGTATATTCTATAGTCCTAAAGAAAATAAAACATTTGTACTGACAAATGCTACTTTTCTTGAATCTGACTATATTAACAACCATAAGCCTTGCAGTAAGGTTGTAGTGGAGGAAATGGTCTCAGATTAAGTAAATAGATCACCAACTATTCGCAATGAACAACAACAAGAAGAAGCCACAAGTTCTAGTCAGAATAATAGAGAGCTTCGTTGTAGTGTGAGGGTTGTCAAACAACCAATTCGCTATGAACATGAAGTTCAAATGCTTGTGTTTGACACATACAAAGAGGATTCATTGACATATAGAGATGCAATGAGAGATTCTGACAAATAAAAATGGCAAGACGCCATGAACATGGAAATTGAATCAATGTATTCTAATTCCGTCTGGATTCTTGAAGATCTACCAGAAAATGTTAAACCTATTGGTTGCAAATGGATATTTAAGAAGAAAAGATGAGCGGAGGGGAAAGTGGAGACTTTCAAAGCTAGGCTTGTAGCCACGGGCTATACTCAGATAGAAGGGGTTGATTATGAAGAAACATTTTCTCCTTGGCCATGCTGAAATATATTCGCATACTCTTGTCAATAGCTGCTTGCATTGATTATGAGATATGGAAAATGGACATTAAGACAACATTTCTAAATGGCTATCTTGATGAGACAATTTATATGTCTCAACCAAGAGGGTTCGAAGTCAAAGGTCAAAAGCAAAAGGTTTGCAAGCTTGTTCGGTCCATTTATGGACTCCAACAAGCTTCAAGAGCTTAGAATCTGACATTTGATGCGTTGATGAACCTTGTGTCTATAAATAAATCAAAGATGGCATTGTAGTCTTCTTAGTTCTTTAAGTTGATGACATTCTACTAATTGGAAATGGTGTAGAAACATTGACAAAAGTAAAGAAATGGTTAGCTGAGCAATTCCAAATGAAGTATTTGGGAGATGCAAATTATGTTCTAGGCATTCAGACATTTCGGGATCGACAGAACAAATATTTGGCGCTGTATCAAACGACTTATATTGATAAGGTATTGTAATGATTCGGTATGCAAAATTCCAAGAAGGGTGATATGCCAACCCATCATGGAATTATCCTTTCTAAAGAACATTGTCCTAAGACACCTCAAGAAGAAGAGGATATGAGATAGTATCCCTACGCGTCTGCAGTAGGCAGTCTAATGTACGACATGTTGTGTACAAGACCTGGCATTTGTTATGCAGTAAGGATAGTTAGTCGTTATCAATCTAATCCTGGATTGAATCATTGGGTTGTAGTAAAGAATATTCTCAAGAATCTTAGGAAAACTAGAGAATATATGCTTGTATATTTAGGTGTTGACCTGAACCCCACTGGTTACACTGATTCTGATTTTGAATCAGACAAAGATAGTCTAAAATCGACTTCTAGATCAGGGTTCACACTTGGTGGAGGAGCTGTAGTCTGGCATAGTATCAAACAAACTAGTATTGCAGATTCTACAATGGAAGATGAATACATAGTGGCTTGTGAAGCAGCTAAGGAGGTTGTGTGGCTAAAAAAATTCTATTCGGATCTGGAAGTTATTCCAGACACGGATAAGCCACTAGTTCTTTACTGTGACAGCAATGGGGCGGTAGCTAACTCAAAGGAACTGAGGAGTCACAAGGGGGAAAAACATATCGAGAGGAAGTACCACTTGATCGGGGATATTGTTCATAGAGGAGGTGTAGCAATTATGAAGATAGATTCAGAATATAGCCTTCCTACCACAATCACCATTACCAAGTGCTTGAGCGACATAGTAGCATTAGCAGACCTCTTTCTGGTCCCCACGAATGATGTCGATCCCCAGCTCTGTCGGGAACTTCATGCACAAATGTCGAAAGGAGGAGCAGTCCACCACCACGAAAGTGCAGTATTTGAAGGCTTGTCGTCGAGGCACTTCTTCAAGTATCACTGGTAGCTTGATCTTCCCCATTGGGATTAGGTCTTCGCCCGAGAAGCCGTATAGGGTCGAAGTGCATGGGGAAAGATCGCTTGTTGTCAGCCCGATCTTCTCGAAGCTAGCTTTGAACAAGATATTCACTGAACTCCCATTGTCCACCAAGACCCATTCAACCATTTTGTTTGAGATATGAGTCTCGATTAGCGATGGATCTAGGTAGGGGAAGTTTACTCTCTGAGCATCCTCCTTGGAGAAGGTAATTATATGGCCCATCTTCCAAGGCAACTGTGATGGGAATTTGACTAGTGCACACACCTCATCATCATGATTAAGGGCTCACGCATATCTGTTTTGTGAGCTCCTGGATGTACCCCCGAAGTGGGATCCTCCTAAGATGGTCCCCACTTGTCTGTTCACCAGAGGAAGTCCATGGGTCATCGGTTGTGGGGCAGCTGGTGCCTATCCTTGGTTCTGGGGAGGTGCCCCCAACTGATTCGAGGGTGGAGCTCCCAGTGAGACTTGTGTGTGGTGCGCTCTACCCCTGGTGTACTGGAGGAGATGTGTTGGGAATTGTGCCCTTGAAAGTATATGTATTGGACAATGTCTTATGAAATAAATAATTAAAATGAATTTTTCCATATATTGATTTTTTATTATTATTATTAGAATAATATTATGTGAATATCATAAAATTCTCAAATTCGTTACTGTGACTACAATCTTGTATTGGTGCGAGAGGATTAAGATTGTAGGGAACAAATTTAAATTGTTCACAGTAAAACAAAGTTATATGAAATCTTTGGATTAAATGTTGTAAGTACGATTCACTAGTATTATGAACATATGTAATCTAGATCCGAATTACCAATGTAGTAGGACATCTTAGTAGAGGTACTTTGTATAAAGTAGTTATACATGAACAAGACCTAATATGTTATTAAGACTTAACCTAAATACCGTTTGTTTTATAAGTATTAATTAAACATATCAAGAATATGATCCTATACAAATTGATCGTAATCCTAAAGTTATTATAAACTCATGTTTATGCCATTTAAGTTCTTTGATTAACTTGCTATGGTTTGTCAAAATGATCAGGCTAAAATCTTTTGTTTTGGGAACTCATTGGTGTAAATGGCTAGGGACATAATATACAGATATGGAATCTATACCTTTCCGAGAAATATTGAATAATGGTTCTCTTAAGGGTTAGCTTTTGGAACTGAAAGGTTATTAAGCTGAAATTCATAAAACATTTTATTAATTAACATTCACTAGTAAAGTTAATGGTACTTAAGGAAACAAGATATAATTAAAGTGGTAAAATAATATATATCACTACTTTAATTATGAACCATTAATAGAGGATTGAATTGTATGTAATGATTAAATCGATTGACGCTTTTTATATTAAAAAAGTACTCAATAAATGAATGTCTATAATTATAAGAGTGTAGTCTCATATTTTTAGTGGAATAATATTGAGATTGATAAATTAAGGTTAATATATTAAAGAGTTTTAATTAATAATTGTTGTATCCTAATTTTAGCACGAGTTCATTCACTCAACTCGGGTATAGCTGGTAGGTAAATACGTGGAAAAATAACCAAGTAGAATATCTGCCTATTATCCATGTGGACAACTTGAGATTCATAATGGTCAGACCTAGTGTTAGGCGTCCTGACTTTACCACGAACTAAGAATAAGATAGTTGTCAAAGCGCTAGCTTGAGGCCAGATAGATGTCAAAGCACAAGCTTGTGAGAGATATGCAGCTCATGGTGATTCAGATATAATGCGTATTAAAGGATCCCCAGAGACTCGGGACTTGTTTACACGCTTATTCATGACCAGGCTGTCATATTTATTATCCGAGATAGTAGGAACATATTTACTTTGTTATCAAATCATATCCCAACATAAATGGGATATGATTTGTATTAAATAGAGACATTACGTAATTTCGTGATTGACTCACACAATTGCCAAAACCTGTCCATGGAATTCCCCTATAAATACTGGGAATGTTTGACAGAAAAGGGACCCCGATTATTTTGTAATACCGAAACTCTATCCAAATAGAGAGAGAAACAATAATAATATTGACTCGTGGACTAGGTGGAGATTTAACCACTGAACCACGTAAAAGATCTGTGTTATTGAGTGGGTTTTTGTTATTTCTTCATTACGGTTCATCATTAAGCACTATTCTAACCTTATTATTTCTTAATACACTGTTGGCGAAAAAATCGTGCCAACAATAATCTAAATTTATTGGAGGTTTAAATTGTAGGTCCCCGGGGTGGCTCTATCAATACTATTCAAGGCAAAACTTGAAATAGGGAAAAATTAGGGAAATGGCATATTTGGAATAAATTTGTTCTTCAGGGTCAAATATGTAAATGAGACAAATTAATTTATTAATAAATTAATTTTTGAAATTAATAAATTAATTAATACAATTTTTTTAAATAATTTTATTTAAAATAGTATTTTTGAAATTGGCATTTAAATATTTAAGATAATTAATTTTGAATTAATTAGTTTTATTTATTTAAATAATGTGAAAATATAATTTAGATGATTCAAATTGGTTTGAATTAATTTGAAATTTATTCATTAATTAATTTTATAAGATTAGTTATGAGGGTTAGATATTTTTTAATAAATTATTATTAAATAATAATTAAATAAAATTGGTTAAAACACATATCCCTAAAGATGGATATGTCATTGTGATTGGCGTGTGACTAGGTCCAAGACCAGTTTTGGGTATTTCTTTTATTAATTTATTAATTGTTTTATAAATCTATCTTGATAGAAAAAAAAATATGTAAGCAAAGAAGAGAATCTAAGCTTTTCACAGAGAAAAATTATATCGTATTATTTTTCTCTATCCCTGAAAATTGTCTCAGACCTGAAAATTTCAAGATTTCATGTGTTCAGAATATCATGTGAATCACAAAATTCCCACCATAACTCTACATGCCACACGCGTCTTGAGGTGTAGGGATACATCTTGGAAGATCTTGGTTTGAGTATTTTGGAGACTGCTTTGGATTGAATGTTCGTAGGAGATACAAAAAGATAGCAAAGAATCTTGATAGCTCTACAACTGATAAATTCCTTATATTTTCAATGTCTTTGATTAATGTGCGCTTCTTAATGAATCCAGTTATTTAAAATTTGTTTAAATAAATTTTTTTGAAATCCCTAGGCCCACCACCCCATGCATTCTGATGTGCACATGGTAAACCAGTTACCAACAAGATGCCCCAACTTGTTGAGGTTCTGTTTCTCATCATGTAGTTGCTAACTTCATTGATATTGTGACCAATGTTTTGTGATACTTGCAAAAAATTTAAGCACATCTCTTCTCCCTCTCTCTCTGGATAAGTTGTGGCCTCTGGTAGTGGACTTGCTGCTCTGTGGCCGTAAATATATTCTCTCGAGTATCAACCAGATTGGTGTACTCAGAGTATTGGGGAGTGTATTTCTCCTCGAGAGCACAACATCTTTTCGTCTTCTTGCTTCCTTTGCCTTTTCCCCAGCTCTTTTTGGTAAGTTACTTCTCAAAGTACAAATCCCCCCAGAATACTCCTCTCAATCAAAGTCTCCACTGCCCGAGGACAAGTGAATACTTGGGGGGTAAACGTTGTGTTATCCCAAAAATTTGAAAACGATGACGTGGCAATACAAGTGACAAATGGCAAGGAATGGCTGGGTGATCTGGCTTAGGAATGATTCGGTAGACCGGTGAAGATTTTTTACTGACCAGTCAAGTGTCATGATCGACCAGTCATGTGCTTGACCGACCAGTCATGCGCTTGACTGACCAGTCATGTGCTTGTCCGGCCAGTCAGGTGCTTGTCCGGCCAGTCAGGTGCTTGTCCGACCGGTTAGGTGCTTGTCCGACCAGTCAAGTGTTTGGCCGACCAGTCACTTGTCTTGGTCAACCAGTGAGGATGTGGCCGACCAGTGAAGTGTTTTGGCCCTTCAGTTTTCCTTCTGGGGTGTGATGTGGACCAACTAAACAGAACAGTGCAACGCAAAAGATCCCACTAACGGCATTAGCAAGAATCGGTCATGCCGGCATGGGAATCTCTCATTTTATCCCAAAGAATCGCATATTGTTGTATTTTAGATATTATTATTAATTAAATATTGAAAGAATAACAGAAAGATCCCGATTATGAGGGACTGCATTTGTACGATCCTGGGCTTATAAATACAAAGCTCGTGGCATCATAGAGAGGATTCGGATTCTAATTTTTCAGAGAGTATTTGTATCTTGAGAGAAATATTGTATTCTTTTCATCTGCCCTGAAGAAATTCAGTTGACTTAGGTTCATCTGATCTCGAGTGTAGATTCATAATCATAACTCTAAGTGGACTATGTTATTACCAATACATTAGGGCTGAACCACTATAAAAATTGTATGTGTCATATTTTTCTCTTGAAGGTTTTTTGTCGTTTTGACGTCTACACGTCGTTGGCCAAAAACGCAGTCAACACGTTGTCCATGTTTTCACCGAGTGACACGTGACACACTTTAAGAGGAATTAAGATTCCATGTAAGCTAATTAAGTCTCCCAAAGCCCATTCTGGGCTCCACGGGAAATAAGCTCATCCTTCACCATAGTTCACCACCACCGAAGGTGTACATCCTCCTAGAAGCTTCACTTCCCAAGAAGCATGTCCCAAGATGGTGCTCCAAGTCTCACTACAAGACCATCTCCTCCATTCACTTCCTCCAAGTCTACGAGGACCTTCCTCCGGCCAAGGAGAAAGGTAGCAAGGTGTCAAGCACAGTGACCTGGACCACAGACAACTTTCTGACACACATGCCAACTTTGTACAAGCAGCAAAATGGCTGTCCCATAACGTCGTTTAACATGGGAAAACGTGCAGCTACAACTCTAACAGTGTGAGAATTTTTCCCTATCAAAATAGTGGGTTGACATTCCTCACATTGGACCCACTAAGATACGCTGGAGTCCTCTAGCTCATTTACTATGAGAATGTACATTTATCATGTAATAACTCTTCCAATAAGGGAGAATTATTGTAATCAGCTTCAATTAATGAGCTTAATTGCCCCCAACAGCCTATAAAATAGGGTTAGGGCCCACATTGTAAAGGATTCCAATTTTACTTTCAGAGTGAGTCAATACACGGCTTGAAAACTAAGAGAACTTTAACATTACAAGTTCTTAGAATTGTAATACAAGTAACTCGTAGACTATGGTTGATTCACAAACTGAACAACGTAAAAATCTGTGTTTAAATCTTCTTTTCTTTAAGCTTTAGTTTAATTAGTTGTTGGCAAAAAAGCTAGTCAACATTATCTAACTTAAAAAGAAATAATTATTAATGTCTTAAATTTTTAATTAATTAAAATTTGATTTTTTTAAAATATGTTAGATATTTTATGTAGATAAAGAAAAAATATTTTGGTAATATTGAAAATAAATTTGATTAAAATTATGTTGAAGGGTTTTTATATCGATTTGTTAAATATAAGGTAAGATTTTAGTTTTCAATAAAAGATAAGGTGTAAACTACCATTTTGGTTTTCATTAAAGATAAGCTTTAAACTACCAAACAAAACGGTAATAAGGTGGTATAATCTCTTTCTTTTATTTATTTAATTTTATATTAATTATATATTTAAAATTTTAGTATATTCTTATTACATTCAGAAATTGTATTTTTTTTTTAAATATATATATATATACAAATTATAAATGAGTTTGAAAAACATGAAGAAAAACCTATTGTTTTTTTAAAATTGAAAATCCTTAGATTTTACATTAAGGTACCATTAGCAATAAATAAACCAAGGATTTCAAATGAATTAAACTGAACACATCCAAAGAACAGAACAAATATATTGCTAAAACAAAAGATGCGGAGCACTGTCGGGTGACTTAATAATTAGTTTTCGAGCACAGCTCAGATCGTGTTCATTATCAAAAAATAATGATTGCCCATGCTAAGTCCATAAATGAAGTAATATAACCTATTTGGTCACAATGGGCACCACAGAATTATAGTGCTCACCAAGCCCAAATGCATGCTTATGGTATGAAAGCCTAATACTTGAACTAGAAGTAGCAGTCTCAGCATTGGATTTGTACTCCTTCCCCATCTCCACATCAGGAAACGACCCAGAATATACCATGATATGTTTCCTAAGGCAGTGAGTTAAAGCCTCTAGCTCTAGCTGTCCTCCCCAGGCGGCTGTCGTCTCCACTTCATTACAGTAATTCTCAAACTTATCTGCTAGAGAATCATCAGATCCACCATCTTCTACTGCATTTTCTGAGAGGAAAAATGGGAGAAAATCAGATGCATTTTTTCTCATATAAGAAGCCACCAGTTCTCGAAGTTCTTGAAAGTTGTGAGGCGATCGACCTCCAGAAAGGACAGCTAGTTGATCTTCAACAGCTCGATAGAGACAGTGCCCATCTGGCTTTATTTCGGCTACAGTCAAACCAAGAGGTTCAAGCTTTTTCTCTAGTTTCGCATCTTCAATTGCACGGTCGCTTACAATGTTGCTTTGTTCTTCCTGTATTCTCTGTTCTCTTGCCGCTTCTTCCTGAGCCCTTTTTCCTCGCCTCCTTGAACTCTTGCTAGACTTTGCCAGGTCAGGTTGGTTGCTGACAGAAACTCCTGCTATCGCCTTCACTAAATTGTCAAGTTTACTTTTCTCATTTCCATTTTTAGTGTCGTACCCCAAGGAAGCAAGTTCTTCAGCATGTTTTTCTTTAAGTTCAGCAGAACGTTTAGTAATCTCTTGCTCGACATGTTTTTTCTTAGCTTTCTGCTCTGCTTTGCTGCCCTTAGCAGCTGCCTTTTTCAACTCAATTTCCTTATTTTGTAGTGCTGATATTTCTTTCCTGTATACACACAAGTATATTCAGCAATAACTCAGAAAACATACCAATTATATATAAAGATTCTAGGTATCCTATCTCACCAAACACACACAAGAACTACTGAAACTCCTCTTTATTATTCAATCACAGGGGCTGATCATAGACCAAAATCCTAAACAGTACAATGGTTTAGTTAATTCGAAAGGCTCCCCTCTTCAAAGACTACCAAACGCTTCTCTAAGTAAATCTAACTCTCCCAATCTCTATTTACAAAATATTCCTAATCTAACAGCCCAACAAACTTCTAACAGAATAAACTTTCCAATTAACCACTGACCACGTTTCCTGTTTCTAAACCTCTTCCTACAATAAGTCATCCTTATTGGAGGCTTATGATTAGCTTAAGATGAAAAGTGACTCATTTAATGTAAAGTAATAAGCCTCTCAATCAATGCTTAAAATACTCCTTTTACACCTCAAGGCGTTTTGATTTTGTGAGGCGAGGCGTATGCCTCAAGGTGCATTGAGGCGTAAGCCCCAAATATTTAATTAAAAACAATATTTTTAGAACACCTAAAGATATAAAGTAAGATGAATGTGTCTTATAAAACTCAAACATAGAATAAAAAATAGCATGAAACTCAAACATACTATAAAATGTATCATAAAACTCAAACATAAATATCCCATAAATTATCTAAATTTCTAAAATAAAGTTAACTTTTGTTTCTAGAACTAGAATCCTAGATTCTACTATTCTAGAACAAACTTTTGATCAGTTTTTTTGGGCCTATTTAGATCAGTTGTGTTTTAATTTGATTTTGGGTCTTGTTGGGCATAAAAAAGCCCATTACGAAAATACACCCCTAAGAGGTACGCCTCTCTCAATTTCCGCCTCAGCCGCCCCAACTCAGCACCTCACCTCTGCTAAGCAAGGCACACGCCTAGGTGCGTTTTTTTTCTGCCTCAAAACGGCATTTTTAAACATTGCTCTCAATGACCACCCTGTATAGAAAATAAAAGAATCTCTTGTCCTAATAAAATGCTAAAAAATCAACCAAACACAAGTCTACAATTTCCACAATCATTTAAAAAGAAAAAAATAAACTTATATGGCATAAAATCAATCTACTTCAATTGTGCTCCTAAGAATCATAGAACTTTTAGGAGGCAAAAAACTCTAGCATATTCAATGGGGAAGCAAACCCACAACTCTAGATGCATTTATATGAACTTAAAACCTGCATCACTCACACTCTCAAAAACTTGAGCAGAACTCAAGTGGCCTATTGATACTACCATACAAAGGCAACTCAATGTATTCAGGTACCATATCTTACCATTTTATAAAAGGTAGCCATAAAGGCATGAGCCAGGGTTGTATCAAATAATGAATACACCAGCAAATTAATATAAGCAACAAAAACAGAACAATACCTATGCCTAGAAAGCATTTCATCTCGAGTTTCCCCCTTGTTTACATTTGCTTTCTCAGTAATTTCTTCAGAGGATTTGTTATCCAGTTCTTGAGTATCTTCCATTGAATCAACCCTGAAACTGACAAAATTAACATACAGAATAATGCATCCAAAAACTGGAGGATATCTTCCAATGCAAACAAAAAAGCTACAAATGTTATAAGAAAATAGTGACCTTTAAATGCAAAAAAAAAAATATATGCATACAAAGTAATGGATAGAAAGCAATATCAATACCAAAATATGATCAGCAAAATCTACATCAAAAGTAATTGAACCCCAAATTAAGAAAACTTCCACAAAAGTTTAATAGACGCGACACTCCTACAACACCATGGTATGTACCTCTTTTTCAATGAAACTCAAAGACCATTTTCGGTAAAAGGAAATGAACCTAGAACAGATATAATAGAAATGAAAAAAAGAAATGGTGACTAACATGATATACCTAATAGTGATTAAGATTAGAGAACCGGCGAAGTGGGCTGGCCGGAGGAGCCAACTAGAGCGGCGGGGAGAGATAGAATTTAGGGTTTTTGCCGGAGGAAGCACCGAGTTTATGGGATTGTAGAAGACGATAAATTGAGATTTCCTTTCCTGTGGAGAGTATGTGAAAACGACGCCGTCTTTCCTATAGCTAGTCGGAGGACCTAAACGATGCACCCCGAAACCCTTTTCGGCTTTTCACACTCGTCGTTTTTAAACGTTATTTTTTTATGTCGTTCTGTTGTCTTGTTTTATCGTTTTGGGTTAATCTCATTTCTCGCTCCAAAATTTTATTCTTAATCTTATATCTCTTCAAATAAAATTTTATTAATTGGTTAGAAAGGAATCAAATTTATACCAGTAACAAAAATTCAAAGAGCGATTACAATTCTAACCAACTAGCTTATAATGAAAACTCATATCAGTGACACAAAAACCAGGTAAAAACATATCTACCCCAAATAGATACATAAAACCGTAAATGGTTTTTAAAAATACTACAATCAAGTATGGTACTCAATACCTGTTAAGATTAGTATTTGTTAGCCTAACTAATTCTTGTTGTAACAACCAGTTTTGTTGGGTATTTTGGTCATTATGTTTAGCCTATCCATACTAGGCTTTGACTCAACTTTATGTAATTGCTTTTTTCTCATATTCAGGAAAAGAGCAAAAGCATTTTTCCTTTCTAATATGGTATCATACGCTACCCACTTCTTCTTCCTTTGAACCCTAACAATGCCAAGAACAAGATCCACAGGTTACAAGACTCCAAACACCCCTACACCACATAACCATGCTACCTCTTCTTCTCTTCCGACGGCTCCACCTCCCATTCCGATTGGTCCAACAACTTCTTCAGCTACGACCACTAGCATCAATAGAGGAAACGTCACTGCAGCAAATGCTCCTCTGCAATCATTTGATCGACCTTCCCAAGATGATCCTTGTTGACTGCATTTTTAGCCAACGACGTGAGAACGTCAATTACGACAAGCCTTCAAGAGAAATAAAAACGACAACAGACGGTATCAATAAGAAAAGTAAATAACACAGGAGATTTTTATAGTGGTTCAGCCCCGATTGTCGGTAATAGCCTAATCCACTTAGAGTTGTGATTTATAAATCTATACTCAAGATCAGATGGACTGAGCCAACTGAGTTTCTTCAGTACAGATTGTGAAAATACAAGAATTCTCTCTAATTTCAGCACTTTCTCTCTCTAGAATAGACAGTCCCAATTTTCTCTCTCTAGAAAGAAGAAGCAGAAAAAAGCCCCCTCTCTCATCCCATAAGCTCTCTATTTATAGGCCTGGGATCCTCAACTGATATCCCCTTATGATCGGGATATTTTATTATATTTATTACATTTATATTACAAATAAACATTCAAAATTTGAAATGTAACAAACTCCCCATTTGTGGGAAGAATGAGAGATTCCCGCGTATGTTGTTGAAGTTGTGTCTGACTTAGTCTCCTCTAGCTAGTTGGTCCACCTCCTACTCACTACCCATGCAAGTGCTGGTTGAACATGCATGGTGGTAGGATATGCATGGTGGTAGGACATGTCTTTGGTGGGTTGAACGTGCATGGTGGTAGGAGATGCACTTCTCTCCTCTAACATGCACTCTCCTCTAGCATGCCATGTTCCTCCTTGAACCAATCTCCTTGGCTTCTCCTCGGACCAAGGTGGTCCGAGGCAACCTCCTTGGCACCTCACCTTGGACAACATTGAGGCAACCTCACCTTGAACAACATTGAGGCAACCTCACCTTGGACAACATTGAGGCAACCTCACCTTGGACAACATTGAGGCAACCTCACCTTTAGCATCTCCCAAACATGTCCGATCGAACATTGTATAGGATCTCCTTATCAAAATCTAAGTCTCCATTCTCTTGCATGAGACTCCTCCTCCTTAGCTACTTACCTTGGACACGTTCGAGCCAACACTTAGAAAACCTTGGGAGGCTTACCTCCTACACACCCTTGGTTCTCC